>NC_041384.1:416215312-416250257 GCF_002162155.2 Triticum dicoccoides
GGCGGCTGTGGTGGCGAGGCGGGGTGGTGGCGGCGGCATTTAAAGGGGGCGAGGGGCGGCGTGGCTTGGGAGAGGGGGCGCCTGGGGAGGAGTCCGGCTCAGACTCCCCTCGGCGTCCGTGCTGCGC
This sequence comes from Triticum dicoccoides, assembly GCF_002162155.2. Taxonomy (NCBI): domain Eukaryota; kingdom Viridiplantae; phylum Streptophyta; class Magnoliopsida; order Poales; family Poaceae; genus Triticum; species Triticum dicoccoides. The sequence continues at coordinate 416,215,440 of NC_041384.1, forward strand.
ACGGCGGTGGAACGGGCCGGCTGGGCTTCGGCCGAGCTTGTTCCGGAAACTTTTTTTTTAAATAATTCCACCGAAACTAAGAAAAATCCTAGAAAATAAAATAAAAATCTAAAAATGCCAAAACAAATTTTCACCGTCTAAATGAAATATTAGAACGAGATGAACATTTTCTTGGCCCTAAAATGCAATTTTGAAAACGTGCAATTTTTTTCTAATGCAAACAAAATTGCAATAAAATCCAAAATAAAAACAAAATATTGGTTTTAATATTTTTCCTCCAATATTTCATTTATTTTGGAGAAGTCATATTATCTCCTCTCATATATTTTAATATGAAATATTTTCGGAGAGAAAAATAATTAAAACCAAAATCCTCGTTTCAAAATTTGATAAAATCAAATTTGAAAACCGGGGAAATCCCGAACTCTCTCCGAGGGTCCTTGAGTTGCTTAGGATTTCGAGGATCGCGAGACGAAATGCAATAAAATATGATATGTAAGAATGATCTATGTATAACATTCCAAATTGAAAATTTGGGATGTTACACTTCTCCTGGTCCTTAACTACCATTTTGATCTGATGATAACCAGAATAAGCATCCAAAAAACTCAAATGCTCACAACCTGTCGTAGCATTAATGATTTGATCTGATGTAGCATCAATGATTTGATCAATACGAGGGAGAGCAAATGGATCAGCCGGACAAGCCTTGTTTAAGTTCGTGTAATCCACACACATTCGCCAAGTGCAATTATTTTTGAGTACCAGCACCGGATTAGCCAACCACTAAGGATGAAACACTTCAATGATAAACCCGGCCGCCAAAAGCCGGGCCACTTCCTCACCAATCGCCTTCCGCCCCTCCTCATTAAACCGGCGAAGAAATTGCTTGACCGGTTTAAACTTCAGATCAATATTAAGAGTGTGCTCAGCGAGTTCCCTCGGTACACCCGTCATGTCAGAAGGCTTCCATGCAAAGATGTCCCGATTCTCACGGATGACCTTGATGAGCGCGCTTTCCTATTTCGGATCCAGATTAGCGCTGATGCTGAACTGTTTAGATGAGTCTCCAGGGGTGAAATCAACCATTTTAGTATCGACCGCTGATTTAAACTTTAACAAAGGATCATGCTCTGTGGTTGGCTTCTTCAAGGACATCATGTATGCTGGGTCAACATTGTCTTTGTAAAATTTCAGCTCATCCGTTGCACAAACTGATTCCGCATAAGCCGCATCACCCTCCTCACATTCCAGGGCCACCTTGTGACTCCCATGTACTATGATGGTGCCCTTATATCCCGACATTTTAAGCTGCAAGTAGACATAACAGGGCCTTGCCATGAACTTAGCATAAGCCGGCCGCCCAAACAGAGCATGATAAGGGCTTTTGATCTTGACCACTTCGAAGGTTAACGCCTCAGACCTGGAATCATGCTCATCTCCAAAGGCCACTTCCAACGAAATCTTACCCACTGGGTAGGCTAATTTACCTGGCACGACACCATGCAAGACAGTGTTTGATGGCTTAAGATTCTTATCTGTCAGTCCCATGCGTCAGAAGGTCTCATAATATAGGATGTTAATGCTGCTACCTCCATCCATGGTCACCTTAGTAAACTTATAACCCCCAACTTGAGGCGCCACCACCAAAGCCAGATGACCCCGATTATCAACCCGGCGCGGATGATCCTCTCGACTCCATACGATAGGCTACTCAGACCATCATAGATAACGTGGGACAGCCGGTTCAACTGCGTTCAGATCTCTGTTCTGAAGCTTCTGATCCCGTTTACACAAACTGGTGGTGAAAATGTGGTACTACCCACTATTCAATTGTTTCGGATTGCTCTAATAACCGGACTGCTGCTGCTGCTGACTCCCCTGATTACTGATAACCCACAAGTATAGGGGATCGCAACAGTTTTCGAGGGTAGAGTATTCAACCCAAATTTATTGATTCGACACAAGGGGAGTCAAAGAATATTCTCAAGTATTAGCAGCTGAGTTGTCAATTCAACCACACCTGGAAACTTAATATCTACAGCAAAGTATTTAGTAGCAAAATTATATGATAGTAGTGGTAGCGGTAACAAAAGGTAATGATAACAAAAGTGATGTTTTTGGTATTTTGTAGTGATGATAGCAATAGCAACGAAAAGTAAATAAGCGAAGAACAATATATGGAAAGCTCGTAGGCAATGGATCAGTGATGGAGAATTATGCCAGATGCGGTTCATCATGTAACAATCATAACATAGGGTGACACAGAACTAGCTCCAGTTCATCAATGTAATGTAGGCATGTATTCCGAATATAGTCATATGTGCTTATGGAAAAGAACTTGCATGACATCTTTTGTCCTACCCTCCCGTGGCAGCGGGGTCCTAATGGAAACTAAGGGATATTAAGGCCTCCTTTTAATAGAGTACCGGACCAAAGCATTAACACAGTGAATACATGAACTCCTCAAACTACGGTCATCACCGGTAAGTATCCCGATTATCGTCACTTCGGGGTTAACGGATCATAACACATAAATAACTGACTATAGACTTGCAAGATAGGATCAAGAACTCTCATATATTGATGAAAACATAATAGGTTCAGATCTGAAATCATGGCACTCGGGCCCTAGTGACAAGCATTAAGCATAGCAAAGTCATAGCAACATCAATCTCAGAACATAATGGATACTAGGGATCAAACCCTAACAAAAATAACTCGATTACATGATAGATCTCATCCAACCCATCACCGTCCAGCAAGCCTATGATGGAATTACTCACGCACGGAGGTGAGCATCATGAAATTGGTGATGGAGGATGGCTGATGATGATGATGGCAACGGATTCCCCTCTCCGAAGCCCCGAACGGACTCCAGATTAGCCCTCCCGAGAGGTTTTAGGGCTTGGCGGCGACTCCGTATCGTAAAACGCGATGATTTCTTCTCTCTAATTTTTCCCCCCGAAACCAAATATATAGAGTTGGAGTTGAGGTTGGAGGAGCTCTAGGGGGGCCACGAGGTAGGGGCGCGCCCTAGGGGGGCAGGCGCACCCCCCACCCTCGTGGACGGGTGGTGGGCCCCCTGGTCTTCATCTTTTGTAAGGTTTTTTATTATTTCCAAAACGATGTTCCGTGAAGTTTCAGGTCATTCCGAGAACTTTTGTTTCTGCACATAAATAACACCATGGTAATTCTGCTGAAAACAGCGTCAGTCCGGGTTAGTTCCATTCAAATCATGCAAGTTAGAGTCCAAAACAAGGGCAAAAGTGTTTGGAAAAGTAGATACGACAGAGACGTATCAACTCCCCCAAGCTTAAACCTTTGCTTGTACTCAAGCAATTCAGTTGATAAACTAAAAGTGATAAAGAAAAACTTTTACAAACTCTGTTTGCTCTTGTTGTTGTAAATATGTGAAGCCAGCATTCAAGTTTTCAACAAAGATTATGACTAACCACATTCACAATAACGCTTAGGTCTCAAGTTTACTCATACCAATGGCATAATCAACTAGCAAGCAATAATAATAAATCTCGGATGACAACACTTTCTCAAAACAATCATAATATGATATAACAAGATGGTATCTCGCTAGCCCTTTCTGAGACCGCAAAACATAAATGCGGAGCACCTTTAAAGATCCAGGACTGACTAGATATTGTAATTCATGGTAAAAGAGATCCAGTCAAGTCATACTGAATGTAAACTAATAATAATGAATGCAAATGACAGCGGTGCTCTCCAACTGGTGCTTTTTAATAAGAGGATGATGACTCAGCATGAAAGTAAATAGATAGGCCCTTCGCAGAGGGAAGCAGGGATTTGTAGAGGTGCCAGAGCTCAGTTTTGAAATAGAGGTGAATAATATTTTGAGCGGTATACTTTCATTGTCAACATAACAACCAAGAGATGGCAATATCTTCCATGCTACACACATTATAGGCGGTTCCCAAACAGAATGGTAAAGTTTATACTCCCCCTCCACCAACAAGCATCAATCCATGGCTTGCTCGAAACAACGAGTGCCTCCAACTAACAAGAGTCCCAGGGGGAGTTTTGTTTGCAATTATTTTTATTTGATTTGCATAAAGCATGGGACTGGGCATCCCGGTGACCAGCCACTTTCTCGTGAGTGAGGAGCGGAGTCCACTCCTCTTGAGAATAACCCGCCTAACATGGAAGATACATACAGCCCTAGTTGATACATGAGCTATTCGAGCATACAAAACAGGATATTTATTTGAAGGTTTAGAGTTTGGCACATACAAATTTACTTGGAACGGCAGGTAGATACCGTATATAGGTAGGTATGGTGGACTCATATGGAATAACGTTGGGGTTTATGGAGTTGGATGCACAAGCAGTATTCCCGCTTAGTACAGGTGAAGTCTAGCAAAAGACTGGGAAGCGACCAGCTAGAGAGCGACAACAATCATGAACATGCATTAAAATTAATCAACACCGAATGTAAGCATGAGTAGGATATAATCCACCATGAACATAAATATCGTGAAGGCTATGTTGATTTTGTTTCAACTACATGCGTGAACATGCGCCAAGTCAAGTCACTTAAATCATTCAGAGGATGATACCACCCTATCATACCACATCACAACCATTTTAATAGCATGTTGGCACGCAAGGTAAACCATTATAAGCTCCTAGCTAATCAAGCATGGCATAAGAAACTATAATACCTAGTTGTCATTGCAAACATGTTTATTCATAATAGGCTGAATCAGGAACGATGAACTAACCATATTTACAAAAACAGGAGAGGTCGAGTTCATACCGGCTTTTCTCATCTCAGTCAGTCTATCATATATCGTCATAATTGCCTTTCACTTGCACGACCGAATGATGTGAATAATAATAGTGCATGTGCATTGGACTAAGCTAGAATCTGCAAGCATTCAATAAACAGGAGAAGACAAGGCAATATGGGCTCTTTTGTCAGATCAACATTAATGCATATAAGAGCCACTTCAACAATTTAATCATGGTCTTCTCCTATTGACTCCCAAAGAAAAGAAAAGAAATAAAACTATTTACACGGGAAAGTGATACGTCTCCAACGTATCTATAATTTTTGATTGCTCCATGCTATATTATCTACTGTTTTGGGCGATATTGGGCTTTATTTTCCACTTTTATATTATTTTTGGGACTAACCTATTAACCGGAGGCCCAACCCAGATTTGCTGTTTTATGCCTATTTTAGTGTTTTGAAGAAAAGGAATATCAGACGGAGTCGAAACGGAATGAAATCAACTGTAGAAGTTATTTTTGGAAGGAAACACACCTGATGGACTTGGACCCCACGTCAAGGAAGGAACGAGGTGCTCACGAGGGTGGGGGGCGCTCCCCCTAGGGCGCCCCTGTCTCGTGGGGCCCTCGTGGCTCCCCTGACGTACTTCTTCCACCTATATAACTCCACGTACCCTAAAACTTCCAGAACGAAAGAATAAATTGGGAGTTCCGCCGCCAGAAGCCTCCGTAGCCACCAAAAGCCAATCTAGACCCGTTCCGGCACCCTGCCGGAGGGGGCAATCCTTCTCCGGTGGCCATCTTCATCATCCCGGTGCTCTCCATGACGAGGAGGGAGTAGTTCTCCCTCGGGGCTGAGGGTATGTACCAATAGCTATGTGTTTGATCTCTCTCTCTCTCTCGTGTTCTTGATTTGGCACGATCTTGATGTATCACGAGCTTTGCTATTATAGTTGGATCTTATGTTTCTCCTCCCCCTCTTTTCTTTTGTAATGAATTGAGTTTTCCCCTTGAAGTAATATTATCGGATTGAGTCTTTAAAGACTTGAGAACACTTGATGTATGTCTTGCCGTGGATATCTGTGGTGACAATGGGATACCAGGTACCACTTGATGTATGTTTTGGTGACCAACTTGCGGGCTCCGCCCATGAACCTATGCATAGGGGTTGGCACACGTTTTTGTCGTGATTCTCCGGTAGAAACTTTGGGGCACTCTTTGAGGTTCTATGTGTTGGTTGAATAGATGAATTGAGATTGTGTGATGCATATCATATAATCATGCCCATGGATACTTGAGGTGACATTGGAGTATCTAGGTGACATTAGGGTTTTGGTTGATTTGTGTCTTAAGGTGTTATTCTAGTACGAACTCTAGGGCTGTTTGTGACACTTATAGGAATAGCCCAACGGATTGATTGGAAAGAATAACTTTGAGGTGGTTTCGTACCCTACCATAATCTCTTCATTCGTTCTCCGCTATTAGTGACTTTGGAGTCACTCTTTGTTGCATGTTGAGGGTTAGTTATGTGATCCAATTATGTTAGTATTGTTGAGGGAACTCAGACTAGCGAAAGTATGAACCCTAGGCCTTGTTTACCATCATTGCAATACCATTTACGCTCACTTTTATCACTTGCTACCTTGTTGTTTTTATTATTTCAGATTACAAAAACTATTATCTACTATCCATATACCACTTGTATCACCATCTCTTCGCCGAACTAGTGCACCTATACAAATTACCATTGTATTGGGTGTGGGGACACAAGAGACTCTTTGTTATTTGGTTGCGGGGTTGCTTGAGAGAGACCATCTTCATCCTACGCCTCCTACGGATTGATAAACCTTAGGTCATCCACTTGAGGGAAATTTGCTACTGTCCTACAAACCTCTGCACTTGGAGGCCCAACAACGTCTACAAGAAGAAGGTTGTGTAGTAGACATCAAGCTCTTTTCTGGCGCCGTTGCCGCGGAGGTTAGCGCTTGAAGGTATATCTTTAGTTTCTTGTTTTATCACTAGTTTAGTTTATCAAAGAAAACTATAAAAAATGGAATTGAGTTTGTCTCATACGCTTCACCTTTTTAATATCTTTCGTGAGTATGATGGAAAGGATAATTGTGCTCAAGTGCTAGAAGAAGAAATCTATGAAATGTTTGGCACTAAATATTTGAATGATGAGCATGATTGCAATGTTGTTAGTATGAATTCCTTGAATATCCATGATGCTAATGATATGCAAATCCATAAGCTTGGGGAAGCTATGTTTGATGAAGATGATATTTTTTGTCCCCCAAGCTTTGATGAGCAAATTTACTATGATGAAAGCATGCCTCCTATCTATGATGATTATTGTGATGACACGTATGCTTTAAAGAATAATAATAACAATGAACCTTGTCATCTTGATCTTAATTTTCAATCACATGATAGTTATTTTGTTGAGTTTGCTCCCACTATTATTCATGAGAAGAATTTTGCTTGTGTAGAGAGTAGTAAATTTTCTATGCTTGTAGATCATGAAAAGAATGCTTTAAGTGCTGGTTATATTGTTGAATTCATTCATGATGCTACTGATAATTATTATGAGGGAGGAACATATGCTTGTAGGAATTGCAATAATACCAAGTTTTCTCTCTATGTGCTTAAAGTTTTGAAGTTATGCTTGTTTTACCTTCCTATGCAAGTTGATCCTTGTTCCCACAAGTTGTTTGCTCACAAAATCCCTATGCATAGGAAGCATGTTATACTTAAATGTGCTAGTCATATTCTTCATGATGCTCTCTTTATGTTTCAATTCTTATCCTTTCTGTGAGCATCATTGAAATCATCATGCCTAGCTAGGGGCATTAAACGATAGCGCTTGTTGGGAGGCAATCCAATTTCATTTTAGTTCCTTGCTTTTTGTTCCTTATTAGTAATAAATAATCCATCTAGCCTCTTTTTAGATGTGGTTTTATGTGTTTAATTAGTGTTTGTGCCAAGTAGAACCGTTGGGAAGACTTGGGGAAAGTCTTGTTGAACTTGCTGTAAAAAACAGAAACTTTAGCGCTCACGAGAACTGCTGTCATTTTTATTTGAAGAGTGATATTTAGTTAATTATTTTTTAAGATGATTAACAGATAAATTCCTCAGGTCCAGAAATTTATTTGATAATTTTATGAGTTCCATAAGTATACGTTTGATCCAGATTACTACAGACTGTTCTGTTTTTGACAGATTCTGTTTTTCATGTGTTGTTTACTTATTTTGATGAATCTATGGCTAGTAAAATATTTTATAAACCATAGATAAGTTGTAATACAGTAGGTTTAACACCAATATAAATAAAGAATGAGTTCATTACAGTACCTTGAAGTGGTGATTTATTTTCTTATACTAATGGAGCTTACGAGTTTTCTGTTAAGTTTTGTGTTGTGAAGTTTTCAAGTTTTGGGTAAGGATTCGATGGACTATGGAATAAGGAGTGGCAAGAGCCTAAGATTGGGGATACCCAAGGCACCCCAAGGTAATATTCAAGGACAACCAAGATCCTAAGCTTGGGGATGCCCCGGAAGGCATCCCCTCTTTCGTCTTCGTTCATCGGTAACTTTACTTGGAGCTATAATTTTATTCACCACGTGATATGTGTTTTGCTTGGAGCGTCAATTTATTTTGTTAGTATTTGTTTTCTGTTATTTATAATTTTTTTTGCATCTTTTATTTCAATAAAAATGGCATTTATAGCCTTTACTATGCCTATTTTAGAAGTCCACATGTTGCTGTTTGAAAACAGAAAGTTTACCGCTGTTGCAATAATTCCCTAGAAAAGTGAGAATGTGATAAAATGTTGAAACCTTTTGCATATTAAGATATGATAAATTTACTACAGTGGTAATTTTCTTTCATAATTTTTGGAGCTAGGAAAGTATGGATGTTGCAGCATTCTTTACAGACTATCCTGTTTAGGCAGATTGCTGTTATGTTTGCATTGTTTGCATATGTTTGCTTCTTTAATGATTCTATTTGAGGATAGGACTATTAAATATGCAGAGGCCTTTAGTATGCAATGTTATGAGAGGAATTAAGGAGACACAAAGGCTCAAGCTTGGGGATTCCCAAGGCACCCCAAGATAATATTTCAACAAGTCTCAAGCATCTAAGCTTGGGGATGCCCCGGTTGGCATCCTACCTTTCTTCTTCAACAATTATCGGTTAGTATCGGTTGATCCTAAGTTTTTGCTTCTTCACATGATGTTTGCTATTCTTAGAGTGTCATTTTATTTTGCTTTGCTTGCTGTTTGAATAGAATACCAAGATCTGAAATTATTAAATGTTAGAGAGTCTTCACATAGTTGCATAATTATTCGACTACTCATTGATCTTCACTTATATCTTTCGGAGTACTTTGTCATTTCCTCTAGTGCTTCACTTATATCATTTTAGAGCATGGTGGTAGTTTTATTTTGAAGAAATAGATGAACTCTCATGCTTCACTTATATTATTTTGAGAGTCTTAAATAGCATGGTAATTTGCTTAAAATCCTAATATGCTAGGTATTCAAGAATAATAAAAATTCTCTTATGAGTGTGTTGAATACTAAGAGAAGTTTGATGCTTGATGATTGTTTTGAGATATGGAGATGGTGATATTAGAGTCATTCTAGTTGAGTGGTTATGAATTTGAGAGATACTTGTGTTGAAGTTTGTGATTCTCGTAGCATGCACGTATGGTGAACCGTTATGTAACAAAGTCGGAGCATGAGGTGTTTATTGATTGTCTTCCTTATGAGTGGCGGTCGGGGACGAGCGATGGTCTTTTCCTACCAATGTATCCCCCTAGGAGCATGCGTGTAGTACTTTGTTTTGATAACTAATAGATTTTTGCAATAAGTATGTGAGTTCTTTATGATTAATGTTGAGTCCATGGATTATACGCACTCTCACCCTTCCACCATTGCTAGCCTCTCTAGTACCGTGCAACTTTCACCGGTACCATACACCCACCATATACCTTCCTCAAAACAGCCACCATACCTACCTATTATGGCCTTTCCATAGCCATTCCGAGATATATTTCCATGCAACTTTCCACCATTCTGTTCATCATGACACATTCATCATTGTCATATTGCTTAGCATGATCATGTAGTTGACATAGTATTTGTGGCAAAGCCACTGTTCATAATTCTTTCATACTTGTCACTCTTGATTCACTGCATATCCCGGTACACCGCCGGAGGCATTCATATAGAGTCATATCTTGTTCTAGTATCAAGTTGTATCATTGAGTTGTAAATAAATAGAAGTGTGATGATCATCATTAATAGAGCATTGTCCCAAATAAAAAAAAGAAAGGCCAAATAAAAAAAGAAAGGAAAAAAAGGCCAAATAAAAAAGGCCAAAAAAGGGGACAATGCTACTATCCTTTTACCACACTTGTGCTTCAAAGTAGCACCATGATCTTCATGATAGAGAGTCTCCTATGTTGTCACTTTCATATACTAGTGGGAATCTTTCATTATAGAACTGTCAGGACCCCGAGTCAATGCCACATCGATCTAGCATGTAACACCTCATATCACTTTGCGGCCTCACGCACGGTATTCCCACGGGTGTCGCCTTACCTTTGCCCGGGACCGTTTGCGTCTTTTGGCACACGTATATGATAGTGTCGCTAGCATCCATATGATAAGGAGCCCGGGCTGACATGGCTAGTCGTAAACCCAAAGTGGCACCAACTTACAGGGACAGGCATCCATGACCCAGCATCGAACGTGTCAGTCATCAGCGAGTGAATCCAGGCTGTAGCACTGGGCTAGTAGGACTCCGGTGAACCGGGCTGTAGCGGGCTAACAGGACTCCGGTAGTCATCGCGTGACATTTCCCCGAAGGGACAGACACAGGAACGAAGAAGGACACATGCCGGCCAGCCTAAGTGTTCCGGAGCAGTAGCAAGCTACCATGGCTCAGTGGAAACACTAGGAGACATTTCCCGGTAAGAGAGGCTACTAAGGATAAACAACTAGATAGTCAGATCCCACACATACCAAGCATTTCAATAACATACACACAATATGCTCGATATGTGTAAATACAACATGGCATCACAACATGACTCTACAACTCAAGTATTTATTCATTAGGCTCCGAGGAGCGAGATATTACAAACTTAGGTCTCATGACCCAACACTCAGAGCATACAAGTCAAAGCACAAGCGGAAGCTATCATGTCTGAGTACAGACATCTAGAAATGAAAATGGCTGAGAAGCCTGACTATCTACCAGATCCTGCCGAGGGCACAAGATCGTAGCTGAGGTAACAAGCTAAACGTCGAAGTCCACGTGGAACTACTAGTGAGACTGAAGTCTCTCTGCAAAAACATAAATTAAGCAACGTGAGTACAAATGTACCCAGCAAGACTTACATCAGAACTAACTATATATGCATCATTATCAACAAGGGGATGGTGGAGTTTGACTGCAGCAAGCCAGCTTTGACTCGGTGGCTAACCTGAACTACGACTGCAAGTAACTCTTTTGAGGTGGCGCACACGAGTCCACATATTCACCATATCAATACACCACTATGGATCCGCTCCCGTCTCCCTACGAGAACGCCATCCATACCACTCACGCTTATCTTGCGTATTTTAGAGTATCCACTTTCACTTGTCTATGAACTATGCAAGGGGTCCAAGTTTCCATATCCGAGGAATCCGACTATTCGAATAGATAATGATAACCCTGCAGGGGTGTACTTCTTCACACACGCTTTCACCACTTATCGCCCTGTACACGTCATGTACCTCGGCAACCTTCAAGTGGAAGCTGGGCGAGGGAATCGGCCACGACCTGACTAACCGAACAAGTCTCTAGTCCAGGTTTATCGCCTATTCGGGTTCCATCCGCAAGGAGATCCGGCCGGGGTGTCGCTTACGGCCCCAAACGATGTGAGCAGGGTTCCCAAGCCCACCAAGCGGGTGCCACTTGGTACACTGTGCCACTGTGCCTAGTCTGTCCCAAGCCCACCTGTACCGGGTGCCACTTGGTAGACTACTAACAGTACCTACAAACACCAGAAACTAGTTGCAACTCCTGGACAGAGATCATGTTGATTAATAAGTCGAGAGAGCTTGGAGCGCCCGGAGCTCAATGTGTGGTAGTAACTGATCATGGATCACAAACACAGAACTCAGTTCCTGAGGACGGCTGCAATGAGACAACCCACCATGTACTCCTACATGGCCTCTCACCGCTACCTTTACCAAATCGTGTTCATACACTTAGCTCACACACAGTGGGACATGTTCACACGCCTCTGATTCATCCCCGATGAATCAGACCTGACTCAACTCTAAGCAATAGCGGGCATGACAAACAAACATGAATGAGTAGGCACAACAGGGCTCAAACAACTCCTACTCATGCTAGTGGGTTTCATCTATTTACTCTGGCAATGACAGGTCATGCAAAGGATAAAGGGGTTCAGCTACCGCAGCAAGTAACAAATATGTCGTTATTGTCCTAATGCAGTAAAAGAGAGCAGGAGCGAGAGAGTGGGATTGTATCGGAATGAATAAGGGGGTTTTGCTTGCCTGGCACTTCTGAAGATAACATTGAGTCTTCATCAGTGTCAACGATCACATTGTCGGTATCACGTCTATCGAAAGGGGGCAATCACCGGCAACTGAGGAAAAACACAATCAATGCAATGCACAATATGATGCATGAAGGTGACATGGCAATATGCTGTGGTTTGTGCTAATGCAACTAAAACCAGATTAAATGAAGTTGGTTTGAATCCAAGATTCAAACTCAAACTCCATATGTGGATATTTAAATGCCATTAATATGATTTGTGCTAAACAGCAGCTATAAGTTGTTCTAACATGCATGAAAATGGTACAGATGGATAGATTGGATTTTTCTGATCATTTTTCATATATAATTTATTTAATTTGGAGTTACGGTTGAATTTCTATGATTTTTAGAAGTTTATACAATTTTGTGGAATTTTCTGAATAAAAATAAATCCAGAAAATGATTTATTGCGTCAGCACTAGGTCATGCTGATGTCAGTAGGTCAACTGGGCGCCCCAGGTCAAACCTGACCAGTGGGGTCCACTGGTCAGTGACACTACTAACTAACCGAATTAGTTAGTGTTAGGTTAAATACTAATCTAGGTTAATTAGCACTAACTAATCCTAACTAATAACTAACAGGGGCGGGTCCACACGTCAGTGACTTAGTGGGTTAGCTAAAAGTTAATTAGTACTAAGCTAACATTAGCAGGGCTCTGGGCCCACCTGTCAGTGAAACAGTGGCTAAAAAAATTAGAAAAAAACTAAACTAATTAACAGGGGGCTGGCCCCACCTGTCATCGACCCAGGGGAGGTCAAACCCTGGGTCAGTACGGTCAATCCCGCCGGCGGTTAGTCGCCGGTGGCAACAGACGCGGCGGAGAGCTCGGGCTCGCTCCTCCGGCGTCCAAATGGACGGAGGAGAGCGGCTACGGAGCGCTGGAGCTCACCCGCGCCCGTTTCAGCAAGCAGCAGCAGCTAGGGCGGCTGGAGACGATGGCCTCGAGCTCGGCAGCGGCGGCCGGAGCTCGGGCGTGCTCGGGTTCGGCGTTACACGGCACGGCGAGATCAGCTAAGGGCCTCTACGGGTTACTGGGGTCGTCAGGAGCACTCGGAGGCAACGAGCGCAGGTGGAGGAGCTCGGGAGCACGAAGCTCACCGGCCATGGCGGACGACGGCTTCGGGTGCTCGTGGGGCGGCGGCTACAGGGCGCGCGCGAGAGAGAGAGGTGAGGGGAAACGACGGCAAGCTCACAGGGAGGCAGCAGGGTGGCTCAGTGGGCTCGGGGACGCGCCAGACGTCGCGAATCGACGGCGGTGAGCTTCGGTGGCCGGCGACGGGAACGGCGATGGTGGCGGCGTTGCAGCGCGTCCGGGACCTCGTGGCTCGGTGGAGAGGAAGAGGGGTCGAGGCGGAGCCTTTGGGCTAGTCGGGGAAGCGAGGGAGGCCCGGTGGCCGTGGTGGCAGTGGTCGGCGGCGACGAGCGCGCTCGGGCGCGAGAGGGGGAGAGAGCAGAGGAGAGGAACGAGGGAGAGAGTGAGGGGCGGTCGAGGGGGAGTGCGTGGCGTCGCGGAGGAAGTCCAGGGCGATGAGGGGGCAGCAGGAGGTGGCCAGGGGAAGCAGGAGGTGGCCGGGGCGGCGTCGGTGCTCGCCACCGAGCAGCTTCGGGGCGAGGGGGAGGAAGACGACAGAGAGGAAGAGGTGGGCTGGGCCGCTGGGGGAGCTGGGCCGGCTGGGCTGGACAGGTAAGCGCCAGGTAACTTGCTGGGCTTCTCTCCTTTTTTTAATTTTTCTGTTCTGTTTGTTTTATTAATTTATTTTGCCACTGTTTTGAATTTAAAATAATTCAAACAATGCCAAAAACTCCTCTGAATATTTTTATTTTGCTAGATGGACTTTTCCAAAAGCTTATAAAATATTTCAGGGATATTTGAAATTATATTCTAATTATATGAATATAATTCAAATTCAAATGGCTAATGAATTAAATTCAAAGTCCCAAAAATAAATCCTTAAAAATGTTCAATATTTTGGTTGGGACCAGAACCCTTGCCAAAAATTATCAAACATTTAAGAAGAGCATTTTGGAACAATGAATGAGATTTTTAGGGTTTTTTGCCCTTCTTTTATTTAGGGTTTTGAGGCTTCCAATTTCCCTCAGTTCAAGTTTCAAAAATTTAAACATGATGCAAACACCAGGCAGCACCAGAAGCTAGGGATGTGACAACTCACCCCCACTAAACAAGAATCTCGTCTCGAGATTCAAGCATAGGGTAAGATGAAGGGGAAACGCAAACTAGTATAATCTTCACGATCCAGGTTGCACTTCGAATGAACGTTGATTCGATCACCATCATTGTCCCGAAGTCTTGCTCTGAGAACTCCAACCAACATGACAACGAGAGGAGAAGGGAACTCTAGAAGGATCAATCTTCTCGAAGGTCGAACAACTCAGGATTAACTCACAGAATGAGGCAGAACAAAATCTCTCGAACTGAGACACGAAGCACACATCTAGAGGGATGGAGTGGAACAGATGACGAGGGTTCACTAGGTAGACAACAATTCTACACCTAAGAAGGTGGTAAACGATTGTCAACGTAGCGAGGAGTTGAGTTGCCATGATACCACGACGAAACATCCTGGAGGAGGGTGATTCGTAGATTATTACCCTAAGTGGCAAAAAGAATTACCTTTGATTCAAAGATCATTGAAACTCTTTAAACCAGCCTAAGGCAATTTTCGAGCGATCATTTGGAGGGGGTCGGTAGAATGGCATACTCGAACTTGGATGATGTGGATTACCTTGTTGAAGACAACGTAATGGATGAATTTGCTTACCACCGGAAATGGAAGAGACCCATGATAGAATGGCACATTGGTGGTGCAAGCTGGGAACAAAATGCAAATGCTGGGAATGATTCTGGTAACTGGGGAAGAACCCAACAATAGAGAGTGAATTCACTGTTTGAAAGGTCGTAGCATTGCCGAGGAAACTGAGAGGAATCCCAGTTAGTGCCGATGATAACACGTAGCACTTGTGCATGCTCTCAAGAACTTGAGCATTTCCATATTCATCAAGGTTTTACCAACATCCGTGTCAAGGGTCCGGTAACACAACTTACTACTATGATGAATGGTGATGGAGGATGCAGATGCAAAGGAAGATAACACCTTCTCAGATTTCACCTTAACAAGGCCAAGGGGACGAAATCTGGATGATCGACCGAGAGACATTTAGCACTCCGCTTCTAATGTTCTCCTTGATGTGCTAGTGTAACCCATTCATAGATATGGTTTGATATCTAGAACATCAAGTAAAAGGTCGGACTTCGGAACACAGAAATCCATAGGGGCAACTAGGAAGTAAATCCTACGAAATCCCTATGGGGAGGTGGTCAACTTCTTCAATCAAGACACTACAATAATAGGTCTTTCGGCTGGGTGTGTTGGCCACGACATCCACCTTACCGGTTATCGAGGGACCAATATTATAGTTCTTGGGAAGTGTTCCAGACCATCATATCTGCCTGAGATTCAGATCTGGTTGGTGTCAGGATATTCCAGACTCATCGAGTCTAGGAAGAAAAACGAAAGTTTGCAACACAAATCGACAAGATGACGTTGCGAGATTCTCCGGAAATGAACTACGATAGCGAGCTCCAAAACATGAGCTGGTTCTGCTACACACATGTGAACACGCTGTCCCAGACAAGCATGACCACATAGTAGTCTTATAATAAAACACTACCGAATTCAGGTGGGGAACCATCATCGAGGATATCGAAGTCTTTACGCAAGTCCATGGATTAGATCCCAAGCATAGACTTCTTTTCCTTGAACAAGTCAATCAGTGGCTTGGTGTGCTAGGATATACATATGGAATGAAGATGATCAGTCTAACAGACCACAGAATTCTTCGCACGTGCATGACTGACTTGGGACGATTCCAAAGGAGGTAAAAAACATGCTTTCTCGAATTCACGGCGGCAACTTGCATCAGATGCACATGAACTGGAGGAAGTCACTTCTTTTCATCCAAACAAATGCTTCACGAACGGGGCATGAAGAAAATGCTTACATGAGTTTCCAACACTAGCTTAATGTTCAACAAAATCATGGAGGAGATAAGGATGTTGTCAATGGGCTCAACAACAATTCATCCGGGTTCCCTTTTAAAGGAATTCCATAGTTAAGTGAACACGGTGATAGCATTGGTCAGACCAAAGAATATAATGGTGTATGCTCGAGGAAAAACCACGAGTAAGACAACATTACGAATATCGTTGGTTCTGATTTGATTTGACGATAGCCCATACTCAATCAAAGGTTTAGGTAAGATAATAGATCCAACAATTGATCACGAGGATCAACCAATAAAGATATCATCTTTCTCCAACACACACAACCACAAGATATCCCTTTTGAGAAATGAACTAAGTTGGGCAAGCTTTTATCTTCCAACTCTCCAAGTTGTTGTTCAGCTTAACCATCTAGCTCAGGGGTATCCAACACAGACTCTTGGAGAAGGGGTGGTTTACAGGAATAAACCAACTTGATCACGAACTCAACATAGCGGTCAGGTGACAACCTGGTAATACTTCCGAGAAGATATTCAGAAAATCACGAACCACCGATATGTTACTAAGCTCGAGAATAATCTCGCTTTTCAGGGCAAGACGATATGATCAAATAAGCAAGGATTGGCACTATCCTAACTCACTGATCGGAGAGTGCACCAGAAATAAGGACTAGGTAGCACAATCAACCTTAGGGTGACGATTCAATAATCAACACGCTAGGAATGAGGTTATTGTCCATTTAACTACCAAGCAATGGAGTTGCTAGCAGTATTGATTTCACCCACCACGATTTACTTGTCGGCATTCCGGTTACAATAACACAGGAACTGAGAAATGAATAATGATGGAGAGAAGTATCACTGTGTCAAGAGTTCATAGGATGGTGTGCAATTCCTATAACAATCCCGATATAAAGATGGTAATACTCCAAGGTAGAACAGAGAAAAAACTGGATTAGCATTTTGATCTGCGGAGCACAACTTCTTTGACCCAATCCTGGATATGGAAGAGGTACTGGAGTTTGTTTCTCCAAGTCATTCAGGATTAGAATGGCTTGACGGACCACAAGAGTAATAGGCATCGATAACGATTGCACACATACTCTTGACTATCAATTGACAGATGAGGGTCAGAAGACAACTAAAGAGGGACAACTCAAAGGAACATATGATTTTCTGAGTTGGGGATGCATGGTTTAGCATGTCGAACGAAGTTCAACATATTTCTTCCGGATAACCCATGCAAATAGATAGGACTGGCAGAGTCACGATTTATGAATGGAGAACTCCTCAAGAGTACTCCGATTGTGATCTTTTGATTCAACAAACTACTGCCACAAATGGTTCATAGTATTTGGAAGAAGGGAAATACCACGAACATCGGGGACTAATGCAAGGGTTACTAATAACCTAAAGGAACGAGCAAAACTATCAACATGAAGCAAGTAGGGTGAATCTCGGGTTCAAAACCCAGGAGTAGAATACCTACTACTAAGTGGCATCACGGGATGCTTTCGAGGATAAAGGCCAGAATCATCACACTGGGACACAAATCATGGCTAAATTACTAGATGATCCCCTAAGACACCTAGGGTCATAATACCAGCTCCAACATATATGTCAAGGCAATAAAGTACCTCAACTCACCGATTAGTGTGGTAAATCTGGCCCAAAGGAACATCGAAACGGGAGGAAGGAATTTGCAAATTGCTTCAAACTATTTAGAAACCTGGGATGACTCGGACAGCATAACGGCTGTAAATGCTCAGAAAAGATTTGATACATTCACAAAAATGGTGGCATAACCACTCAGAAGCACAATATCAAGGTTTGGAGATCAACAGTTAACATACAGAAATAGTAGGAACTAAACAGAGGCTTAAGTCCAACAATCTTATAAGTCTACGGATAAGTAACACGTGATCCTGATAGAAAGAAGAGATAGCCTAGTTCTTAATCCCCGTAGGAAAGATAAGATGACTCAGATCAGAAGGCATGAGATGTAAGGAGTAAAAAGAGCCTTATGTTCCATCCCACAATCAATTCCCTTATATAACTAAAGAATTTCTAGACTCAACTTCGACCAGTTTGGCTTGGTAATCCTACAGGCAGTCAAGCTCTGATACCAACGCTGTCAGGACCCCGACTCAATGCCACATCGATCTAGCATGTAACACCTCATATCACTTTGCGGCCTCACGCACGGTATTCCCACGGGTGTCGCCTTACCTTTGCCCGGGACCGTTTGCGTCTTTTGGCACACGTATATGATAGTGTCGCTAGCATCCATATGATAAGGAGCCCGGGCTGACATGGCTAGTCGTAAACCCAAAGTGGCACCAACTTACAGGGACAGGCATCCATGACCCAGCATCGAACGTGTCAGTCATCAGCGAGTGAATCCAGGCTGTAGCACTGGGCTAGCAGGACTCCGGTGAACCGGGCTGTAGCGGGCTAACAGGACTCCGGTAGTCATCGCGTGACATTTCCCCGAAGGGACAGACACAGGAACGAAGAAGGACACATGCCGGCCAGCCTAAGTGTTCCGGAGTAGTAGCAAGCTACCATGGCTCAGTGGAAACACTAGGAGACATTTCCCGGTAAGAGAGGCTACTAAGGATAAACAACTAGATAGTCAGATCCCACACATACCAAGCATTTCAATAACATACACACAATATGCTCGATATGTGTAAATACAACATGGCATCACAACATGACTCTACAACTCAAGTATTTATTCATTAGGCTCCGAGGAGCGAGATATTACAAACTTAGGTCTCATGACCCAACACTCAGAGCATACAAGTCAAAGCACAAGCGGAAGCTATCATGTCTGAGTACAGACATCTAGAAATGAAAATGGCTGAGAAGCCTGACTATCTACCAGATCTTGCCGAGGGCACAAGATCGTAGCTGAGGTAACAAGCTAAACGTCGAAGTCCACGTGGAACTACTAGTGAGACTGAAGTCTCTCTGCAAAAACATAAATTAAGCAACGTGAGTACAAATGTACCCAGCAAGACTTACATCAGAACTAACTACATATGCATCATTATCAACAAGGGGATGGTGGAGTTTGACTGCAGCAAGCCAGCTTTGACTCGGTGGCTAACCTGAACTACGACTGCAAGTAACTCTTTTGAGGTGGCGCACACGAGTCCACATATTCACCATATCAATACACCACTATGGATCCGCTCCCGTCTCCCTACGAGAACGCCATCCATAGCACTCACGCTTATCTTGCGTATTTTAGAGTATCCACTTTCACTTGTCTATGAACTATGCAAGGGGTCCAAGTTTCCATATCCGAGGAATCCGGCTATTCGAATAGATAATGATAACCCTGCAGGGGTGTACTTCTTCACACACGCTTTCGCCACTTATCGCCCTGTACACGTCATGTACCTCGGCAACCTTCAAGCGGAAGCCGGGCGAGGGAGTCGGCCATGACCTGACTAACCGAACAAGTCTCTAGTCTAGGTTTATCGCCTATTCGGGTTCCATCCGCAAGGAGATCCGGCCGGGGTGTCGCTTACGGCCCCAAATGATGTGAGCAGGGTTCCCAAGCCCACCAACCGAGTGCCACTTGGTACACCGTGCCACTGTGCCTAGTCTGTCCCAAGCCCACCTGTACCGGGTGCCACTTGGTAGACTACTAACACTACCTACAAACACCAGAAACTAGTTGCAACTCCTGGACAGAGATCATGTATTAACAAGTCGAGAGAGCTTGGAGCGCCCGGAGCTCAATGTGTGGTAGTAACTGATCATGGATCACAAATACAGAACTCATTTCCTGAGGACGGCTGCAATGAGACAACCCACCATGTACTCCTACATGGCCTCTCACCGCTAACTTTACCAAATCGTGTTCATACACTTAGCTCACACACAGTGGGACATGTTCACACGCCTCTGATTCATCCTCGATGAATCAGACCTGACTCAACTCTAAGCAATAGCGGGCATGACAAACAAACATGAATGAGTAGGCACAACAGGGCTCAAACAACTCCTACTCATGCTAGTGGGTTTCATCTATTTACTGTGGCAATGACAGGTCATGCAAAGGATAAAGGGGTTCAGCTACCGCAGCAAGTAACAAATATGTCGTTGTTGTCCTAATGCAGTAAAAGAGAGCAGGAGCGAGAGAGTGGGATTGTATCGGAATGAACAAGGGGGTTTTGCTTGCCTGGCACTTCTGAAGATAACATTGAGTCTTCATCAGTGTCAACGATCACATCGTCGGTATCACGTCTATCGAAAGGGGGCAATCACCGGCAACTGAGGAAAAACACAATCAATGCAATGCACAATATGATGCATGAAGGTGACATGGCAATATGTTGTGGTTTGTGCTAATGCAACTAAAACCAGATTAAATGAAGTTGGTTTGAATCCAAGATTCAAACTCAAACTCCATATGTGGATATTTAAATGCCATTAATATGATTTGTGCTAAACAGCAGCTATAAGTTGTTCTAACATGCATGAAAATGGTACAGATGGATAGATTGGATTTTTCTGATCATTTTTCATATATAATTTATTTAATTTGGAGTTACGGTTGAATTTCTATGATTTTTAGAAGTTTATACAATTTTGTGGAATTTTCTGAATAAAAATAAATCCAGAAAATGATTTATTGCGTCAGCACTAGGTCATGCTGATGTCAGCAGGTCAACTGGGCGCCCCAGGTCAAACCTGACCAGTGGGGTCCACTGGTCAGTGACACTACTAACTAACCGAATTAGTTAGTGTTAGGTTAAATACTAATCTAGGTTAATTAGCACTAACTAATCCTAACTAATAACTAACAGGGGCGGGTCCACACGTCAGTGACTTAGTGGGTTAGCTAAAAGTTAATTAGTACTAAGCTAACATTAGCAGGGCTCTGGGCCCACCTGTCAGTGAAACAGTGGCTAAAAAAATTAGAAAAAAAACTAAACTAATTAACAGGGGGCTGGCCCCACCTGTCATCGACCCAGGGGAGGTCAAACCCCGGGTCAGTAGGGTCAATCCCGCCGGCGGTTAGTCGCTGGTGGCAACAGACGCGGCGGAGGGCTCGGACTCGCTCCTCCGGCGTCCAAATGGACGGAGGAGAGCGGCTACGGAGAGCTGGAGCTCACCCGCGCCCGTTTCAGCAAGCAGCAGCAGCTAGGGCGGCCGGAGACGATGGCCTCGAGCTCGGCAGCGGCGGCCGGAGCTCGGGCGTGCTCGGGTTCGGCGTTACACGGCACGGCGAGATCAGCTGAGGGCCTCTACGGGTTACTGGGGTCGTCAGGAGCACTCGGAGGCAACGAGCGCAGGTGGAGGAGCTCGGGAGCACGAAGCTCACCGGCCATGGCGGACGGCGGCTTTGGGTGCTCGTGGGGCGGCGGCTACAGGGCGCGCGCGAGAGAGAGAGGTGAGGGGAAACGATGGCAAGCTCACAGGGAGGCAGCAGGGTGGCTCAGTGGGCTCGGGGACGCGCCAGACATCGCGAATCGACGGCGGTGAGCTTCGGTGGCCGACGACGGGAACGGCGATGGTGGCGGCGTTGCAGCGCGTCCGGGACCTCGTGGCTCGGTGGAGAGGAAGAGGGGTCGAGGCGGAGCCTTTGGGCTAGTCGGGGAAGCAAGGGAGGCCCGGTGGCCGTGGTGGCAGTGGTCGGCGGCGACGAGCGCGCTCGGGCGCGAGAGGGGGAGAGAGCAGAGGAGAGGAACGAGGGAGAGTGAGGGGCGGTCGAGGGGGAGTGTGTGGCGTCGCGGAGGAAGTCCAGGGCGATGAGGGGGCAGCAGGAGATGATACTATGAACTTGAGGTTGTTTCCTCGTAATGTGTACCGTATGCTCCTTAGCATTAACATGAAAAGTGGCATTGCCTTTAGTGGAATCAATAATAGCCCCTGCAGTATTCAAAAAGGGTCTTCCAAGAATAATAGACATACTATCGTCCTCGGGAATATCAAGAATAACAAAGTCCGTTAAAATAGTAATGTTTGCAACTACAACAGGCACATCCTCACAAATACCGACAGGTATAGCAGTTGATTTATCAGCCATTTGCAAAGATATTTCAGTAGGTGTTAACTTATTCAAATCAAGTCTACGATATAAACAGAGAGGCATAACACTAACACCGGCTCCAAGATCACATAAAGTAGTTTTAACATAGTTTCTTTTAATGGAGCATGGTATAGTGGGTACTCCTAGATCTCCAAGTTTCTTTGGTATTCCACCCTTAAAAGTATAATTAGCAAGCATGGTGGAAATTTCAGCTTCTGGTATTTTTCTTTTATTAGTAACAATTTCTTTCACATACTTAGCATAAGGATTCATTTTGAGCATATCAGTTAATCGCATACAAAAAAAGATAGGTCTAATCATTTCAGCAAAGCGCTCAAAATCCTCATCATCCGCTTTCTTGGATGGTTTGGGAGGAAAAGGCATGGGTTTCTGAACCCATGGTTCTCTTTCCTTTCCGTGTTTCCTAGCAACAAAGTCTTTCTTATCATAACGTTGATTCTTTGATTGTGGGTTATCAAGATCAACAACAGGGTCAATTTCTATATCATTATCATTACTAGGTTGAGCATCATCATGAACATTATCATTAACATTATCACTAGTTTCAGGTTCATTACCAGATTGTGTTTCAGCATCAGAAATAGAAATATCATTTGGAGTCTCAGGTGTTTCAATAATAGGTTCACTAGAAGCATGCAAAGTCCTATCATTTTACTTTTTCTTCCTTTTAGAAGGACTAGGTGCATCCACATTATTTCTCTAAGAATCTTGCTCAATTCTCTTAGGGTGGCCTTTAGGATACAGAGGTTCCTGAGTAGTTCTACCAGTTCTAGTAGCCACTCTAACAGCATAATCATTATTCTTACTATTCAATTCATTGAGAAAATCATTTTGAGCTTTAAGTACTTGTTCTACTTGAGTGGTAACCATAGAAGCATGTTTACTAATAAGTTTAAGTTCACCTTTGACATTAGCCATATAATCACCCAAGTGCTCGAGCATATTGGAATTGTATTTCAATTGTCTACCAAATTAAAATCTTCTTGCTTAGCCATAAATTTATCAAACTCATCTAAACATGGGCTAGCAAACTTAGTAAATAGAACTTCAGCTTTATCATATCTATAAAGAGAATTTACCTTTACTACCTGTGTCGGGTTATCAAGACAATGAGTTTATTCAATAGGTAATGGATTATGGTCATAGGTTTCTTCAACAGGCGGTAAATTAAGACCATGTATTTCTTCAATAGGAGGTAAATTCTTAACATATTCAGCTTTAATACCTTTTTCTTTGATAGATTTCTTTGCCTCTTGCATATCTTCAGGACTGAGAAATAGAATACCCCTTTTTCGGAGTTGGTTTAGGAATAGGCTCAGGAGCTGGCTCAGGAAGTGTCCAATTACTTTCATTTGTCAACATATTATTCAATAGAATTTCAGCTTCATCCGGTGTTCTTTCCCTAAAAACAGAACCAACACAACTATCTAGGTAATCTGTGGAAGCATCGGTTAGTCCATTATAAAAGATATCAAGTATTTCATTTTTCTTAAGAGGATGATCAGGCAAAGCATTAAGTTACTTGAGAAGCCTCCCCCAAGCTTGTGGGAGACTCTCTTCTTCAATTTGCACAAAATTATATATATCCCTTAAGGCAGCTTGTTTCTTATGAGCAGGGAAATATTTAGCAGAGAAGTAATAAATCATATCCAGGGGACTACGCACACAACCAGGATCAAGAGAATTAAACCATATCTAAGCATCACCCTTTAGTGAGAACGGAAATATTTTAAGGATATAAAAGTAACGAGTTCTCTCATCATTAATGAACAGGGTAGCTATATCATTTAATTTAGTAAGATGTGCCACAACAGTTTCAGATTCATAGCCATGAAAATGATCAGATTCAACCAAAGTAATTATATCAGGATCAACAGAGAATTCATAATCCTTATCAGTAACAAAGATAGGTGAAGTAGCAAAAGCAAGGTTAGGTTTCATCCTAGCATTAAGAGATTGCTGCTTCCATTTAGCTAATAACCTCTTGAGTTCGTATCTATATTTGCAAGGTAAAATAGCCAAAGAAGCTTCTTTTTCAAAAACATAACCCTCGGGAATAACAGGTGAGTCTTCATCATCACTTTCATCAATATTATTAGATTCAATATTTTCATTCTCTCTAACCCTAGCAAGTTGTTCATCAAGAAATTCACCAAGTGGCACAGTAGTATCAAGCATAGAAGTTGTTTCATCATAAGTATCATGCATAGCATAAGTGGCATCATCAATAACATTCGACATATCAGAACGAATAGCAAAAGCAAGTTTAGGTATCGCAAGCTTACTCAAAACAGAAGGTGAATCAAGTGCAGAGCTAGATGGCAGTTCCTTACCTCCCCTCGTAGTTGAGGGATAAATCTATGTTTTTGGATCTCTCAAGTTCTTCATAATGATAAGCAGATATAAATCCCAAGTGACTCAAAGAATAGAGCTATGCTCCCCGGCAACGGCGCCAGAAAATAGTCTTGATAACCCACAAGTATAGGGGATCGCAACAATTTTCGAGGGTAGAGTATTCAACCCAAATTTATTGATTCGACACAAGGGGAGCCAAAGAATATTCTCAAGTATTAGCAGCTGAGTTGTCAATTCAACCACACCTGGAAACTTAATATCTGCAGCAAAGTATTTAGTAGCAAAATAATATGATAGTAGTGGTAGCGGTAGCAAAAGGTAATGATAACAAAAGTGATGTTTTTGGTATTTTGTAGTGATGATAGCAATAGCAACGGAAAAGTAAATAAGCGAAGAACAATATATGGAAAGCTCGTAGGAAATGGATCAGTGATGGAGAATTACGCTGGACGCGGTTCATCATGTAACAATCATAACATAGGGTGACACAGAACTAGCTCCAGTTCATCAATGTAATGTAGGCATGTATTCCGAATATAGTCATATGTGCTTATGGAAAAGAACTTGCATGACATCTTTTGTCCTACCCTCCCATGGCAGCGGGGTCCTAATGGAAACTAAGGGATATTAAGGCCTCCTTTTAATAGAGTACGGGACCAAAGCATTAACACATAGTGAATACATGAACTCCTCAAACTACGGTCATCACCGGTAAGTATCCCGATTATTGTCACTTCGGGGTTAACAGATCATAACACATAATAGGTGACTATAGACTTGCAAGATAGGATCAAGAACTCTCATATATTGATGAAAACATAATAGGTTCAGATCTGAAATCATGGCACTCGGGCCTTAGTGACAAGCATTAAGCATAGCAAAGTCATAGCAACATCAATCTCAGAACATAATGGATACCAGGGATCAAACCTTAACAAAACTAACTCAATTACATGATAGATCTCATCCAACCCATCATCGTCTAGAAAGCCTACGATGGAATTACTCACGCACGGCGGTGAGCATCATGAAATTGGTGATGGAGGATGGTTGATGATGACAATGGCGACGGATTCCCCTCTCCGGAGCCCCGAACGGACTCCAGATCAGCCCTCCCGAGATGTTTTAGGGCTTGGTGGCGACTCCGTATCGTAAAACGTGATGATTTCTTCTCTCTGATTTTTCTCCCCGAAACCAAATATATAGAGTTGGAGTTGAGGTCGGAGGAGCTCCAGGGGGCCCACGAGGTAGGGGGGCGCGCCCTAGGGGGGCAGGCGCGCCCCCACCCTCGTGGAAAAGTGGTGGGCCCCCTGGTGTTCATCTTTTGCTAGGATTTTTTTATTATTTCCGAACGATGTTCCGTGAAGTTTCAGGTCATTCCGAGAACTTTTGTTTCTCCACATAAATAACACCATGGTAATTCTGCTGAAAACAGCGTCAGTCTGGGTTAGTTCTATTCAAATCATGCAAGTTAGAGTCCAAAACAAGGGCAAAAGTGTTTGGAAAAGTACATACGATGGAGACATATCAATTACTCTGCTGATTGTAACCACCCTGGTTACCGTGACCTTGAAAACCGAAATTTGAACCACCACCTCCATGACCCGGACCATGAGAACCGGACCCTGACCCGCCATTTGGGCCATGTTGGTGCTGGATGGATTCCCGAAAGCTTATCATTATGTTGCAATCCTTCCATGAATGAGTAGACGACTTACGATCCGTTCCGTGTTTTGGACACGACTAGTTTAACATTGCTTCAAGGTCGAACCCTGCCCTTGAAAACAGCGGCCCTTGCGGTCCCCTATGGCGCTGATTATCATTGCGTGCACCTGTGTTAGCCACAAAGTCATCAGCCTTGCGCTTACCGTTGCCACCCTGACCGGCAGAGTTGTACTGTTGTCCCTTCATGCCGTTACTCTTCTTTCCCTTTCCCGATCTTTCATCCTATGAATCGGGGTCCTTGGTACCATCAGAGTCAGCATACTTTACTAGAGCCGCCATCAGCTCACCCATGTCATTGCAATGACGCTTGAGCCACCCAAGCATCTGCTTGAGTGGAATGAACCGGCAATTTTTCTCCAACATCAGAACCGCTGAGCCAATGTTGATGTTATATGAAGAATGTATGATGGTTGAGACCCGACGCACCCAGCTGGTCGTAGACTCACCCTAGGCCTGAACGCAAGAAACCAGATCCACAATCGACATAGGCTGCTTGCACGTGTATTTGAAATTCTGGATAAACCGGGCCTTCAACTCCAACCATGACCCGATGGAATTAGCCGGCAATCCCTTCAACCAGGTACGAGCCGTCCCTTCTAACACCATGGTGAAGTACTTGGCGTAAGCAGCTTCACTAACATCCAACATCTCCATGGCCATCTCATAAATCTCCACCCACGCCTCAGGAGGTTGATCGGCTGTGTAATTAGGCACCTTACGAGGGCCTTTGAAGTCCTTGCGTAGACGCCCGTTTCGTATAGCTGCCGTTAGACACGGTACACCGAAAGCCTTGGAAGTCACTCCTGCCTCAATTGAAGCTGTCGGGTAAACCGACCTGTGCTGATGAGCCGCCAGTTGAGCCGCCAGCTCATCCTCCCGACGCGCTCTGGCCTGGTCCACCAAAGCTTGTGCACTGGCCCCATTGCATGCTAGGTCATGAGGTTGGTTGCGGTGCCTTTCAGTACTTGAGACCGCTGGCGAGTCAATGTGTCTACTGTAGCTCCGGCTTGGACGAGGGGTCTCATGAATCCGATCACGGCTGTAAGAATAAGCCTGCTGCTGCACCAGAGCTGTTTGAAGAAGCTCCCTGGCCCTTCGGGTTTCAACTGCTGCTGGAGTTTCACCCTCGTAGGGCAGAGCCGCCAATCGTGTAGCTGCATCGATCATGTTGTCCAGAGGGGTGGAGTAATGACCCGGCGGTGTCATCACTCGCTGAGGCGAAGTGTTGTTCATATGTGGTCGGCCGGGCAGTTCAACTATCCGGTTCACCCTCGGTGGGTTACTGGCCCCAGCCAAGGGGTGTTCAAGAGGTCCCTTGACTCATAAACCAAGGGCAAACAACTTCGGTGCTTCCTCCTCAAGACATCATGTGAAGCGTTCTGATCCACCCTAAGCCGATATGAATCTGCTTGAATCCGCTGTGCTTGGGCGTCCAAAACGGCTTGTTCTGCGACCATCCTAGCGTTCTCTGTCCGTAGGTCTGCCTTAGCTTGCGCTATTCCATCACGCAATTTAGCCACTTCTGCCTTCTGTTGCTCCTGGTTTTCTGGGGTTATCTCAACCTCCATCAGAGTCGTCAGAGCATCCAATATATCTGTTAAGACTTGAGCCGGTGGGTGAGCTGAACCGCCAGCCCTAGCTGGCATGACCGCAGCCGCACCAAAAGTTATAGCCGCAACAACTGTTGAGCCAAGAACCGGTTGTGTGCCAGCCATGAAGATCGCCACCCTGTTTGGCGGCTCACGGGGGTTCGGAATACTGTCGCCGTCGGAACATCCCCCAAGCCTTCCATCTTGTAGCTGACACATTGAATTGGTCTCACCCGTGTGCTCATCATCAGAGCAGATCTCCGTCTCACCACCAGAGATAGAGCCTTCCAACTCAGCCCCATGGGTGAACCCAACGGAGACGTACCTTACGGCTGGCTAAGCCGGGGCGGGTCGTGCACACTGAGCCATCTCGATGATTTCAGTGCAGATGTCCAGCTCAGGGCCCGTCTCGCCGATCTTGCTGATGAATACATGGATTCCGCCGAGGGGGAGCCGGTACCCGTACTCAATTGAGCCAGCCTCGGGGCCCCAGCCTGCATCGTCGATGTAGAGCTTGCTGCGATGACTCTTGGTCATCCGTCCCACAGCATATCCCTTGAACCCTTCGAAGCTGCCCTTTAAGAAGTCGGAACCACCGTGCGCTGGCCCCATGGTGGGCGCGAACTGTCGTGGAAGTGTCACAGCAGATGTCCTCATGGAAGGGCTTAGTTGTGGAGCCATTGCGACGAGGTTAGCTTAAGGGGTTAAACGGGACAAAGGACACGGAGAGTTT
Organism: Triticum dicoccoides; assembly: GCF_002162155.2. NCBI lineage: Eukaryota > Viridiplantae > Streptophyta > Magnoliopsida > Poales > Poaceae > Triticum > Triticum dicoccoides. Next base: position 416,244,326 of record NC_041384.1, read on the forward strand.
ATACTGGTTCGGCCCCTTGCGGCGAAGGTAAAGGCCTGCTCCAATTGAGGTGGTATTGCTAGGGTTTCGATTACCAGGGAGCAAACACGCTTTGCCTAGCTCTCGATTTGATGTTTCTTGCCCTAAGCCACTGCCGGGTCGTCCCCTTATATACATGGGTTGACGCCCTGCGCCTACAGAGTCCTGGCCAGCTCATACAACGTATCCGGCTCGGTGACGTATCTTACATGCCTTACATTACAAGTCTACTCGTACATGGCGGTTTACACTTATGGGCCTTAAGCCACCTCTGGACTTGGGCCTCTTACAAACCTATCTATGAACTTCCATCTTAGTATACTCTTGGGCTTCATAATAGATGAACCGCCATTGTGGTTGACCCGGCCCCTCCTGGGCGGGTCATATCTGATAGTCATATCCCCAACATTAGGCCCCAGGTTGATTTGAACTTGTTCATGTCAATCTTCAACACTTAGAAAAAATCCTTCTGCATATGCTGTGAAAACCTTGTAACCCGCCACGACGTCATTTCCAGGAATTTCGGAAACCCGCCACGACGTCACTTTAACGGATCTTTATCTTTAATGTCCTTCCATAAATTGAGGCGTCCAATTAGCTAGATAATCATCATTTTGCCTCCTTGTTTTTCGTGCCTGCCTATTGCCCCTTTCCTTATAAATAGGGTCAAACCATCCCTTTCTCATTCTCCTCTCTTCTCCTTCTCTTCTTCTTCTTCCTCGCGACGCACCAGCCCTCACGAGCTCCGCCACCGTCGACCTCCGTCCCCTTCATCAACTCCGGCCGCTGCATTGCCCTGAACGGTCCAGAAACACCGTGGCACTCCTTCGCTGTTAGCTAGCATCAGTAAGTCTCCCCCTTTCCTTTTCATGGATCTGTTCTTTAGGGTTTCGGTGTTCGTCGGTGTTCATCGCGGCTCCTCCTTCTCCTTGCTAGACCGCGTAGTTTTGATCTGAAAATAATGTAGGAACTTTGCGATAACAGTTTTAGCACCCACTTTTGATATTAGAACATATCCTCATTGCGATAGATATCTTCTGGGGCACCTCCACTTTTCTGCTACCGCCTCTGTAGGTTTAGAATTTATTTCCTTTTTCTGAACAGCTGCAGATCCGAATTTATAGCTTAAATCTGTGGAACCTGTTTGTCCCAACACTTAGCAAATTTCACTCTTGGTAGATCTTGAATATCTTAGTCATGGCGGCTTACTTTGTCGGCTTATCGTTACTTCATATATCATCAACCCTCGGTTAAGCCGCCATTCTGAACATACATTGTAACTGTTAACTTGTGATTTCACCAACTAACTTGAGCCGGCAAATTATTCCCTTCCTTTAGGTTGTCCTTTCACCATGCCGCCAAAGACAGTTACTACATGTAACTGGGTTCCCACCATCGTCACTGAGGGTACTTTAAAAGATTTTGTCATAGTTGGATATTTGCCGGAGAAAAGTGTCATGCATTACCGCGCTCCTGACCCAAGTGAAGAGAGACCTAAACGAAAGGATGGTGAAGTCATCGTATTCACTGATCATATGAACCGGGGCTTCTCGATGCCTGGCTCTAAGTTCTTTAGGGATGTTCTTCACTTCTTCAAACTCCATCTTCAAGACATTGGACCTAACTCCGTGTCAAACATCTGTAACTTTCAAGTTTTCTGTGAAGTATACCTTCAAGAAGAGTCTAGCGTCAAGCTTTTCAGGGAATTCTTCTATCTAAACCGCCAAAATGAATTCACCAACGAGCCTAGATTAGAACTTGGTGGAATCTCAATTCAACGCAGAATAGATGCCATCTTCCCTCAAGCAGCTCTACCGAGTCACCCCAAGGACTAGAACCAGATGTGGTTCTATCGTAAAGATATCTCGCCGGCTGATGAAAATCCATTGCCGGGTTATCGTGCTGAATGTCTTGATTCAAAACATCAACTCCCTGAGAAACTTACCGCCGTCGAACGTAAGAAACCCGCCCCTACAATCAGAAAAGTCCAAGCCTTGCTAGGAAACGGTTTAACCAGAGTTGATTTAATCCGCTGCTGGGTCACATGGTGGATCATACCCTTAAGCCGCCGATATGGCTTGATGTGTACTTATACCGGAGGAACAGACGATCCATTACGCCATAGCTCTCTACGTCTGACTGAAGAGGGCATTATTGAAATGGCAACAACACTTGTAAATAGCAAATTCGAAGACAGAAGCAAAGTGGGTCTAAATCCTTTCTGCAAGCTTAACTTGCCGCCAGACGTAAGTCTCTTGATTTCCCTTACCTTACTTCATCACCCAAACATTGCGTGAACTCAAATATGTTACTCTTACGCAGGCTAAATCTGACTTCTAGAAGGCAAAATACAACCACGAGGCTGCCAAAAAGGCTAGGGCTGTCGCGAAAGCCGCCAAAAAGACCAGCAAGAGACCTAGGAAGAAATCAAGCACCTCTGATCTGCTTAAGCTGGACGATACTGTAACACCCTCGATGTGACCATATCTCCCACGTGTCGAGGCACGACTTAGAGGCATAATCGCATTGAAGGCATATGTCGCAAGTTAGGCAATCTTCACAACATCCCATGTAATATGATAATAAAAGGGGAGATAACGTAGTTGGCTTACACTCGCCACGTCAATCAAGTACATAAATAACATTACATCAACCAAACACTCATGGCCCGACTACGGCGCCAAAATAAAAGAGAACCCAACATGCGACACGGTCCCGATCAACCCCAACTGGGCACCACTACTGATCATCAGGAAAAGAAACATAGTAACGTTGAGAGTCTTTGTCGAACTCCCACTTGGGCTCAAGCGCGTCTCCTAGAGCGGAATCATCAGGCCCTGCATCTGGTGTAATAGTAATCTGTGAGCCACAGGGACTCAGCAATCTTGCACCCTCGCGATCAAGACTATTTAAGCTTATAGGTAAGGCAAGGTAAATATGTGGAGCTGCAGCAAGCGACTAGCAAATATGGTGGCTAACTTATTCGCAAAAGAGAGCGAGAAGAGGAGGCAAAGCGCGAGCGAGAAACTAGAGAACAACCTGCGCAAACATTACTCCAACACCGTGTCCACTTCCTGGACTCCGCTGAGAAGAGGCCATCATGGTAACACACTCAGTTGATTCATTTTAATTAAGTTAAGGTTCAAGTTATCTACAACTGGACATTAACAAATTCCCATCTGCCCATAACTGCGGGCACGGCTTTCGAAAGTTCAAATCCCTATAGGGGAGTCCCAACTTAGCCCATGACAAGCTCTCACGGTCAATGAAGGAATAGACTTCCTCCCAAGACGTTCCGATCAGACTCGGTATCTCGATTCTTCAAGACACTTCGACCGGTTAAAACAAGACCAGCAACACCGCCCGAATGTGCCGACAAATCCCGATAGGAGCTGCACATATCTCGTTCTTAGGGAACACTTAGATGAGCCAGACGTCGGGTAGGCCAGCCCAGAGTTGCCCCTCGTAGCCCCGGACATCGCTCGGTGGGACCAACACTCAAAGGAGCACTGGCCCGGGGGTTTAAAATAAGATGACCCTCGGGCTCCGGAAACCCAAGGGAAAAGAGGCTAGGTGGCAGATGGTAAAACCAAGGTTGGGCATTGCTAGAAAAGCTTTAATCAAGGCGAACTATCAAGGGGTTCCCATTATAACCCAACCGCGTAAGGAACGCAAAATCCGGGAATATAACACCGATATGACGGAAACTAGGGCGGCAAGAGTGGAACAAAACACTAGGCGAGAGGCCGAGCCTTCCACCCTTTACCAAGTATATAGATGCATTAAGATGACATGGCAATATAATGATATCCCAACAAGTAAATAAATGTTCCAACAAGGAACGACCTCCAATCTTCACCTGCAACTAGCAACGCTATAAGAGGGGCTGAGCAAAGCGGTAACATAGCCAATCAAAGGTTTGCTAGGACATGGTTGGTTAGAGGTTTGACATGGCAATTTGGGAGGCTTGAAAGCAAATGGTAGGCATCGTAGCAATGGCATAGCAAAAGAACGAGCAAACTAGCATAGCAAAGATAGTAGTGATTTCGAGGGTATGATCATCTTGCCTGCACAGTTGTCAGAGTTGACTGGATCCTCGAAAGCAAACTCAACGGGCTCCTCGTTAGCGAACTCGTCTCCCAGCTCTACCCAAACAAGACAAACAAGCAACAAGGACACCATCAACCACGTGCAAGGATCAAACAAAATGATGCAATGATGATATGCTATGCGGGATGCGATGCGGGATGCATATGCAAGATTTGACAAGAAATGCAAGAACCTGGCTTCAACTTGGAAATCCAAGTGCGCCACTAGAAAGATGAGATGAAATCGCTTGAAAACGATATAAAGAACTCCGGAATCGGAGTTACGGTTTGGAAATGGCAAGCGATTCAAATATGGCACCGGTCTGCGATTTATAGCAAGTAGCCATCTAAATGCAATGAGATGAACATGCTACATCACCCAAACATGACAACAAAATACATGGCAGGGATTCATTCAAGATGCTTAACAAAAGTCTAGCAGTGAGCTACGGCCAATTCATCCATTAACAGGTTCAAACAAGCATGGCAAAAATGCATATGGCAAACAGATTTCACACTTAGTGAAATTAACACTTGTCTAGAATTTCAGATCAGGTAGCACTCTTCGGAGCAACAAAACTACATGATACAGGACCTGAACATGGCAAAGTAAAGCATTGCATGGAGCTACTCAAAGAGCTTAACAAAAGTCCCTTAGTGACCTTGAGCGAAAAGGGCTCAGAAAATACAATTACAAGCATGTGAACATAGCAAAAACATAATCAGATCACAGACTTAGTGAAAACTGGAGCATGCTGAAAATAGATATCAAGTAGGCATGTTTACGAGCTCGATGTACTCACTACGGTGCAAGTCATGATAAGCTAAGCATACACCCATCAAGAATACACAAAATGCAAGCTAGGCATGGCAAGAACAATAGCATAGCATACACGGATCAACTACAACAACATTGGCAAAGTTGCAAACAAGTTGACAATCTGCCTAGATTCACAAAGTAGCAAAAGTAGAGCTCGATTGACTCAAGCCAGGGTGCTCCAAAATTGCAAACAAAGAGATGGATGGATAGAGCACTACAAGACTAACAAAATATCCTTATTGATCATCCTCAAAAGAGGCACGGATCACTAGGAAACAACATGAACATATGGCAACATGAGATAAACAGATCAAGGACTTAGTGGAATTGCTAAGTCCCTGAAATCAGAATTAACAAGTGCACCACTTTGCAAGCTTGTGCAAGTCACCACACACATCAAAAAAATACATGGGTTGCACCTCTGGAAAGATGACAAAACCCTCAACAAAACAGATGTAGAGCATTAGGGCATAGCATGCAAACATTAATCATGGCAAAAATGACAAAAACCTAAATGGAGCAGCAGATCTGACAATTATCTCAAGTAGCCCTCTTCGAACAGCATTTCGGGCATCAAGATGAACTCAAATGAAAATGATGCAATGGAATGAAATGATGTACTCTCAGAGATGAACATTTTGATGTGCTATATGCATGAATCGGAGCTACGGATGCAAAGATACGATGCTATGAATATGGGCACTTGGATCTGGGATTTTTGGGACTTAGAAGAAAATGAACCTCCGGATCTAGGGTTTGACCCGGCACGCAAAACGAGGTAGAAATCCGGCGAGGTGGCGGCGGCTCCGGCGAGCTCGAAGAAGCGGCGGGGAGGTGAAGGAGAGGCGGATCCGGCCTCTCCCCGTCCGGATTCGGCGACGGGTGGCGGCTCCGGCCACTGGGGACGCGGGGCGGCGAGCTCGCGGCTCCGGCGAGCTCCTGCTGGCCGGCAGCGAGGCAAGGCGGCGGGGAACGGTGACAGGCGGCGACGGGCGAAGCCGGGCGG
>NC_041384.1:416250519-416268076 GCF_002162155.2 Triticum dicoccoides
GGCGGCAGGCGGCGGGCGCCACATGGCGGGACGCCACTGGTGCGGGCGGCGGCTGCGACGATTTTGTCCGGCACTGGCGGACACGTCCGGCGCGCGGATGAAGGAAGGGGTAGGGTTAGGGAAAGAGTGGTACCGCGAATTTTGAGAGGGTGGACTATATATAGCCATAGGAGGAGCTAGGAGAGTCCAAATGAGGTGCGGTTTTTGGCCACGCGATCGTGATCGAACGCTCTAGATGATGGAGCAGGCTTAGGTGGGTTTTGGGCCAAATTGGAGGGGTGTTGGGCTGCAACACACACGAGGCCTCTTCGGTCCCTCGGTTAACCGTTGGAGTATCAAACGAAGTCCAAATGAAACGAAACTTGACAGGCGGTCTACCGGTAGTAAACCAAGGCTGCTTGGCAAGTCTCGGTCCAATCCGGATATGTTTAATCCCCGCACACGAAAGAAAGCTAGAAATTACCATCGGAGGAGAACGAAGCGCCGGAATGCAAAACGGACAACGGGGAAAATGCTCGAATGCATGAGACGAACACGTATGCAAATGCAATGCACATGATGACATGATATGAGATGCATGACAATGACAACAACACATGGAGACAAAGACCCGAACCCAAGAAAATAAATTAACTTAATGCCGGAAACGGCAAGAGTTGGAGTACAAATTGGGAAAGTTACATCCGGGGTGTTACAACACTCCACCACTACGAAAGGATCTCGTCCCAATATCTAGGACTGAAAGAACGCCTGGTACTCAGAACGGAGGTGATCCTCGCGTTCCCAGGTAGCTTCACAGTCGGAATGGTGTGACCACTTGACTTTGAGAAATTTGATTGACTTGTTGCGAGTCTTGCGTTCAGTCTCTTCAAGAATTGCAACTGGGTGCTCACGATAGGAGAGATCTTCTTGGAGCTCAATGTCCTCGAAGTTGACGGTACGGTCAGGAGTCTTGAAGCACTTTCAAAGCTGAGAGACATGGAACACGTCATGAACATTTGCAAAGTTTGAAGGAAGCTCGAGTTGATAGGCGAGGTCGCCTCTCTTGCTGACAATCTTGAAAGGTCCCACGTATCTGGGGGCAAGCTTCCCTTTGATACCGAAGCGACGAGTACCTTTCATAGGAGAGACGCGGAGGTAAACATGATCTCCGATCTCGAAAGCCAAATCATGGTGCTTACTGTCATAGTAGCTCTTCTGGCGGGATTGAGGTTATCGCGAATGACTTTGCACATCTCCTCTGCCTCTGTGAGTAAGTCATTACCCAAAAGCTGACGTTCACCGGTTTCAGACCAGTTGAGAGGGGTACGGCACTTCCTGCCATACAGAATTTCAAATGGGGCCTTGCCCGGACTTGCTTGAAAACTGTTGTTGTAGGAGAATTTAGCATAAGGAAGATAATGCTCCCACTTCATGCCGAAGGAGATCACACAAGCCCTGAGCATATCTTCAAGAATCTGGTTGACACGCTTGCCTTGACCGCTAGTTTGAGGATGGAAAGCTGTGCTGAAGCGGATGTTGGTGCCCATGGCCTTCTGAAAAGAATCCTAAAACTTGGAGGTAAAAATGCTGCCACGGTCTGAAGAGATCACTTGAGGAATACCATGCAGAGAGACAATTCGAGAGGTATAGAGTTCCGCCAATTGAGTTGCAGTGATTGACTCTTTGATAGGCAGAAAATGAGCCACTTTAGTGACTTTGTCGATGACAACGAATATAGCATCATTGCCATGCTTGGACTTTGGAAACCCAGTCACGAAGTCCATTTCAATGTGGTCAAACTTCCATTCTGGAATGCCAAGAGGTTGGAGGAGACCTGCTGGCCTTTGGTGTTCTGCCTTCACTCTTCTACAGACATCACATTCATTCACGAATTGAGCAATCTCGCGCTTCATTTGAGTCCACCAATAATCCTTCTTGAGGTCCAGATACATCTTTGTACTCCCAGGGTGGATGGAGAGGAGAGAATTGTGAGCCTCGTTCATGATCACTTTACGAAGGTCACCTTTGGGTACAACAATACGATCCTCGAAGAAGAGAGTATCCTTGTCATCAAGGCGGTAGCACTTGTACTTGGGTTGACTCTTGGCAATCCCAATCTTCACCTTTTTCACCATAGCATCAAGAAGCTGGGCTTGGCGAATCTGGTCTTCCAAGGTAGGAGAGACTAGAAGGTTGGCAAGGAAACCTTGAGGAACATCTTGCAGATTTAGTTTGCGGAAAGCTTCACAAAGCTCGGGTTGATAAGGCTTGAGAATCAGACTGTTGCAGTAAGCCTTCCTGCTCAATGCGTTAACAATCACATTGGCCTTGCCTGGAGTATACTCAATACTCGGATTATACTCTTGAATCATTTCGACCCATCGAGTTTGCCTGAGGTTAAGATTAGGCTGAGTGAAGATGTACCTGAGACTCTTGTGATCAGTGAAAATGTCCACTTTTCTTCCCAATAAGAGATGTCTTCAAGTCAAAAGAGCATGCACAACTGCCGCCAACTCGAGATCATGAGTGGGGTAGTTCTTCTCATTAGGATTCAACTGGCGAGAGGTATAAGCAACAACTTTCTTCTCTTGCATCAATACTGCGCCAAGACCTTGGAGAGAGGCATCACAAAAGACCTCGTACGGTTTGGATTCATCAGGCGGAGTCAGAACTAGAGCAGTGATCAATTTCTCTTTCAAAGTGTTGAAAGCAATGTCACACTCCGGAGACCAAACGTACTCGACGTGCTTCTGTAGAAGATTAGAGAGAGGCTTCGCGATCTTAGAGAAGTTTTCAACGAATCTTCGGTAGTAGCTTGCGAGACCGAGGAAGCTACGGAGTTGCTTCACGTTCTGAGGAGGTTCCCAATTCACAATTGCAGACACCTTCTCAGGATTCACAGCAATGCCCTTGGCAGAGATGATATGACCAAGATAAAGAACCTCATCGAGCCAAAATTGACACTTGGAGAACTTGGCGTAGAACTGATGTTCCCTGAGCTTATCAAGAACCAAACGCAAGTGCTTGGCATGATCTTCCTTGTTCTTCAAGAAACCAAAATGTCATCGAGATAGACCAAAACGAAGTCATTGGTGTAGGCGTTGAAGATGAAGTTCATCATGCAAGAGAACGTCGGAGGAGCGTTGACGAGACCAAAAGACATGACAGTGTATTCATATGAACCAAAGCTTGTCCTAAAAGCCGTCTTGGGAATATCTTGCTCACGGATTCGAATCTGATGATAACCCATACGGAGATCAAGCTTGGAGAATACTTGAGCACCTTTGAGTTGTTCGAACAGCTCATTGATGTTGGGAAGTGTGTATTTGTTCTTGATGGTCTTCTTGTTCAATGAACGATAATCAACACAAAGTCGGTCCGTTCCATCCTTCTTCTTCACAAAAAGAACACCACAACCCCACGGAGAAGAACAAGGCCGGATGAGACCCATTTTCTCTTGAATATCGAGTTGCTTCTTCAGCTCCTTCAACTCTTCAGGTCCGAGCTTGTAAGGACGTTTGCACACAGGTTCCGTGCTAGGCTCAAGATCAATAATGAATTCAACTGGCCGGTGCGGAGGCATTCCTGGAAGCTCTTCTGGAAAGACGTCTTGATATTCGCAAACGACTGGAATTTGAGAGATGGCATCCAATTCACCCTTCTCATTGAGAGAAAACAGACGGATAGTATCATCACGAGCGGCAAAGACAATTACATCCTCAGACGAATGAGTCACTTGAATCTGCCTTGCAGCACAATCAAGATGAGCCTTGTGCTTAGAAAGCCAATCCATTCCGAGAATAAGATCAATATCCGAGTTACCAAGAACCATCGGAGAAGAGAGAAACTTGTAGTCACCCAATGTGATAGTAACATCTAGGGCAATAGCGCTTGCATTCATGAATTTACCCAAAGAAACAACAGATAACTGTCTAGGCAAATCTTGCAAAGGCAACTCATTCTTAGAAACAAATGGCCTCGAGATAAAACAATGCGATGCACCCGTGTCAAAAAGAACTTTAGCTAGAATATCATTAACAGGAAGGTTACCCATGATCACATCTGACGAGTCCTCTTCCTGAGCTGCGTTCATCAAGTTGACCTTGGCAGACTTGGGGTTATGCTTGACAACAGCTGTACTTGCTGATCTGACAGGAGGAGGAGGGGGAAGACGCCTCTGGTTGAAACACTTGTTGGCATAGTGACCCTTCTGTTGGCACTTGTTGCACGTGACCTCTGAAAGTGGACGGTGATACGGAGCACTCGATCTTGGAGCTTGAGACGAAGTCTTGTTCTGAAAGCCAGGGTTGGGTGGGTGGGAAGAACCACTGCCACCTTTGCTCTTCTGCTGAAACGGCTGGCGGAACGGAGGAGGAGGATGCCAATACTTCTGCTGCTTGGCCACTTGAGTAGAGGAAGAAGGAGTAACATCTCTGACTCGCTTCTTGGAAGCATCACACCTCAACTGAGCACCCTCTTGCTTCAGTGCCATGTTGTAGAACTCACCGTATCTCAAAGGCTCAAAGAGGACAAGAGCTAGCTGAATTTCTTCTCTGAGACCACCCCTGAACTGGTATATCATGCTCTTCTCATCAGGTACGTCCTGCTTAGCAAAGCGGGCAAGCTTCTGGAACAACTTGTTTTAGTCATAGACAGACAAAGAGCGTTGCTTCAGATTGCGGAATTCCTCACGCTTGCTTTCAACCACGCTCTGAGGAATATGATGAGCTCGGAAATCTCGACGGAAATCATCCCAAGTGATAACACGTCCACCTCTGGAATCCTTGTACTGTTGGAACCATTCTGCAACTTGATCTTTGAGTTGGAAGGAAGCGAACTTAACAAAGTCCTCAGGCCTGACGTTACTGCACTCGAAATGCTTGCACAGATCCACTAGCCAATCGGCAGCATCGGTTGCCTCAACACAATTGCTGAAAGTCTTTGGCCCATTAGCAAGTAACTGGTTGAGTGTAGCAAAGTGATTCTGATTGTTGCCTTGATTCCCTTGGTTTCCTTGATTGCGCTCTTGAAGAATTTGCATGATCAACTGTGTGTTTGCATTGATTGTGGCCATCACAGCTTGACATGCCTCCGTAGGAGGGGGAGGTGGTGGCGGAGTAGGATTCGGAGTCGTGCACGTTGGAGGAGCCATCCTGAAGAGGTTGACATCCATTAGCACATTGATAGGTAAATATTGAAGTTGAATCCAACGGAATGAAAAATTGCAACATATAGTCTTCACATCCGAACAAAATGAACGAATGCATTCCTCTTGAAATGGTCACATATCCATAAATTTAGAAGCCACGTAGAATTAAGGTAGAGAATAAATCAACAAGGTACAGATCAAGAACGAATAATCAGTAAGAAATCCCAATCTCAAACCAATATCCGTGGAAGAAGAACTAGAGCTACTAGAATTCCCACCTATGAAACTCCCGAACCTTTCCGGTTATGCAATCAGGTGTTGGGGATACAGGGGAAGCATAATATCTCACCCAAACTAGCAAATCCTACATCCAACTGTATCCATCCTTCAACACATAACCAAGAAACCTTCAGAAACCATCTACCTGAACCTTCGAAAAGCATCCGTTATACAAGTTATGGCGATACTCCCGAACTCCCGCCCCAGTACTGTGTGGCGTCGAGGTTATCTCACCAACGAACTGCATAAAAGAGATTTTCGATGTCGGCGTACTAAACTCAGGTAATCCAGAACTGCAACGATAAAATTATGATGACAACACCTCAGAGCTCAACTCCCCGGGACACTTCCACTAAACCCCTGACAGGAGGCACCAAGACAATGTTCTCATCATAAAACCATCGGAACGATTCCAAGATACCCGCGTGATCCTAATTTTTTTTTGTGAAATTTGAGAAGAGAAGAGTCAAAACTCTACGTCAGGATGCCTTACCAGAGCGATGAGGAGACTGGGAAGTAAAAAGAATTCCTAAACTCTCCGATATATAATTCCTAAATGACTCAAAACATTTTTCTAGACACAACACGGCCGCTAAAAACGATCAAGCAATGGGGCTCCTAAGGTCGGGGAAGGCTCTGATTACCAACTTGTAACACCCTCGATGCGACCATATCTCCCACGTGTCGAGGCACGACTTAGAGGCATAATCGCATTGAAGGCATATGTCGCAAGTTAGGCAATCTTCACAACATCCCATGTAATATGATAATAAAAGGGGAGATAACATAGTTGGCTTACACTCGCCACGTTAATCAAGTACATAAATAACATTACATCAACCAAACACTCATGGCCCGACTACAGCGCCAAAATAAAAGAGAACCCAACATGCGACACGGTCCTGATCAACCCCAACTGGGCACCACTACTGATCATCAGGAAAAGAAACATAGTAACATTGAGAGTCTTCGTCGAACTCCCACTTGAGCTTAAGCGCGTCTCCTGGAGCGGAATCATCAGGCCCTGCATCTGGTGTAATAGTAATCTGTGAGCCACAGGGACTCAACAATCTCGCACCCTCGCGATCAAGACTATTTAAGCTTATAGGTAAGGTAAGGTAAATATGTGGAGTTGCAGCAAGCGACTAGCAAATATGGTGGCTAACTTATTCGCAAAAGAGAGCGAGAAGAGGAGGCAAAGCGCGAGCGAGAAACTAGAGAACAACCTGCGCAAACATTACTCCAACACCGTGTCCACTTCCCGGACTCCGCCGAGAAGAGGCCATCACGGTAACACACTCAGTTGATTCATTTTAATTAAGTTAAGGTTCAAGTTATCTACAACCGGACATTAACAAATTCCCATCTGCCCATAACCGCGGGCACGGCTTTCGAAAGTTCAAATCCCTGCAGGGGAGTCCCAACTTAGCCCATGACAAGCTCTCACGGTCAACGAAGGAATAGACCTCCTCCCAAGACGTTCCGATCAGACTCGGTATCTCGGTTCTTCAAGACACTTCGACATGTTAAAACAAGACCAGCAACACCGCCCGAATGTGCCGACAACTCCCGATAGGAGCTGCACATATCTCGTTCTCAGGGCACACTCAGATGAGCCAGACGTCGGGTAGGCCAGCCCAGAGTTGCCCCTGGTAGCCCCGGACATCGCTCGGTGGGACCAACACTCAGAGGAGCACTAGCCCGGGGGGGTTAAAATAAGATGACCCTCGGGCTCCAGAAACCCAAGGGAAAAGAGGCTAGGTGGAAGATGGTAAAATCAAGGTTGGGCATTGCTGGAAAAGTTTTAATCAAGGCGAACTATCAAGGGGTTCCCATTATAACCCAACCGCGTAAGGAACGCAAAATCCGGGAACATAACACCGATATGACGGAAACTAGGGCGGCAAGAGTGGAACAAAACACTAGGCGAGAGGCCGAGCCTTCCACCCTTTACCAAGTATATAGATGCATTAAGATGACATGGCAATATAATGATATCCCAACTAGTAAATAAATGTTCCAACAAGGAACGGCCTCTAATCTTCACCTGCAACTAGCAACGCTATAAGAGGGGCTGAGCAAAGCGGTAACATAGCCAATCAAAGGTTTGCTAGGACATGGTTGGTTAGAGGTTTGACATGGCAATTTGGGAGGCTTGAAAGCAAATGGTAGGCATTGTAGCAATGGCATAGCAAAATAGCGAGCAAACTAGCATAGCAAAGATAGTAGTGATTTCGAGGGTATGATCATCTTGCCTGCACAGTTGTCAGAGTTGACTGGATCCTCGAAAGCAAACTCAACGGGCTCCTCGTTAGCGAACTCGTCTCCCAGCTCTACCCAAACAAGACAAACAAGCAACAAGGACACCATCAACCACGTGCAAGGATCAAACAAAATGATGCAATTATGATATGCTATGCGGGATGCGATGCGGGATGCATATGCAAGATTTGACAGGAAATGCAAGAACCTGGCTTCAACTTGGAAATCCAAGTGTACCACTGGAAAGATGAGATGAAATCGCTTGAAAACGATATAAAGAACACCAGAATCGGAGTTACGGTTTGGAAATGGCAAGCGATTCAAATATGGCACCGGTCTGCGATTTACAGCAAGTAGCCATCTAAATGCAATGAGATGAACATGCTATAGCACCCAAACATGACAACAAAATACATGGCAGGGATTCATTCAAGATGCTTAACAAAAGTCTAGCACTGAGCTACGGCCAATTCATCTATTAACAGGTTCAAACAAGCATGACAAAAATGCATATGGCAAACAGATTTCAGACTTAGTGAAATTAACACTTGTCTGGAATGTCAGATCAGGTAGCACTCTTTGGAGCAAAAAAACTACATGATACAGGACCTGCACATGGCAAAGTAAAGCATGGCATGGAGCTACTCAAAGAGCTTAACAAAAGTCCCTTAGTGACCTTGAGCCAAAAGGGATCAGAAAATACAATTACAAGCACGTGAACATAGCAAAAACATAATCAGATCACAGACTTAGTGAAAACTGGAGCATGCTGAAAATAAATATCAAGTAGGCATGTTTACGAGCTCGATGCACTCACTACGGTGCAAGTCATGATAAGCTAAGCATACACCTATCAAGAATACACAAAAGGCAAGCTAGGCATGGCAAGAACAATAGCGTAGCATACACGGATCAACTACAACAACATCGGCAAAATTGCAAACAAGTTGACAATCTGCCCAGATTCGCAAAGTAGCAAAAGTAGAGCTCGATTGACTCAAGCTAGGGTGCTCCAAAATTGCAAAACAAAGAGATGGATGGATAGATCACTACAAGATTAACAAAACATCCTTACTGATCATCCTCAAAAGAGGCACGGATCACTAGGAAACAACATGAACATATGGCAACATGAGTTAAACAGATCAAGGACTTAGTGGAATTGCTAAGTCCCTGAAATCAGAATTAACAAGTGCACCACTTTGCAAGCTTGTGCAAGTCACCACACACATCAAAAAAATACATGGGTTGCACCTCTGGAAAGATGACAAAACCCTTAACAAAACAGATGTAGAGCATTAGGGCATAGCATGCAAACATTAATCATGGCAAAAATCACAAAAACCTAAATGGAGCAGCAGATCTGACAATTATCTCAAGTAGCCCTCTTCGAACAGCATTTCGGGCATCAAGATGAACTCAAATGAAAATGATGCAATGGAATGAAATGATGTACTCTCAGGGATGAACAGTTTGATATGCTATATGCATGAATCGGAGCTACGGATGCAAAGATACGATGCTATGAACATGGGCACTTGGATCTGGGATTTTTGGGACTTAGAAGAAAATGAACCTCCGGATCTAGGGTTTGACCCGGGACGCAAAATGAGGCAGAAATCCGGCGAGGTGGCGGCGGTTCGGGCGAGCTCGAAGAAGCAGCGGGGAGGTGAGGGAGAGGCGGATCCGGCCTCTCCCCGTCCGGATCCGGCGGCGGGTGGCGGCTCCGGCCACCGGGGACGCGGGGCGGCGAGCTCGCGGCTCCGGCGAGCTCCTGCTGGCCGGCGGCGAGGCAAGGCGGCGGGGAACGGCGATAGGCGGCGGCGGGCGAAGCCGGGCGGCGGGGCACGGCGCCGGCTCGGGAGGAGAAGGCGGCGGGCGGCGGAGAGGCGGCTACGGGCCGGGAGGGCCGCGGTCGGGCCCCGCGGGCCTCGTGCGGCGGCAGGCGGCGGGCGCCACGTGGCGGGACGCCACTGGTGCGGGCGGCGGCGGCGACGATTTTGTCCGGCGCCGGCGGACACGTCCGACGCGCGGATGAAGAAAGGGGTAGGGTTAGGGAAAGAGTGGTACCGTGAATTTTGAGAGGGTGGACTATATATAGCCATAGGAGGAGCTAGGAGAGTCCAAATGAGGTGCGGTTTTTGGCCACGCGATCGTGATCGAACGCTCTAGATGATGGAGCAGGCTTAGGTGGGTTTTGGGCCAAATTGGAGGGATGTTGGGCTGCAACACACACGAGGCCTCTTCGGTCCCTCGGTTAACCGTTGGAGTATCAAACGAAGTCCAAATGAAACGAAACTTGACAGGCGGTCTACCGGTAGTAAACCAAGGCCGCTTGGCAAGTCTCGGTCCAATCCGGAAATGTTTAATCCCCGCACATGAAAGAAAGCTAGAAATGACCACCGGAGGAGAACGAAGCGCCGGAATGCAAAACGGACAACGGGGAAAATGCTCGAATGCATGAGACGAACATGTATGCAAATGCAATGCACATGATGACATGATATGAGATGCATGACAACGACAACAACACACGGAGACAAATACCCGAACCCGAGAAAATAAATTAACTTAATGCCGGAAACGGCAAGAGTTGGAGTACAAATTGGGAAAGTTACGTCCGGGGTGTTACAGATACCTCTGAGTCGGAGGTAGCCCTTGACTCTTGTGGCTTGTTTTACAACCACCTTATTGACACTGACTATTGCCAGGATGACACGGGAGCCAGCCAAGCAGTTGAAGAAGATGTAACTATTATTTCCTCCGACTCAAAACCTTTACCAAGGCAGAAACGTCGGCGAGTAACCCGAAAAGTAAGGTTTTCACACCCCTTGGCTTATTTAGATCCTCACTTTCTTTTGAAACGATAGCAACACGAGAGCCGCCGCCAGACCTAGACCAGTGGAGGTGAAGATTTATCCTCCGGTTTACCAAACACTCCTCGAAAACGCCAAAATGAGGTTCTTTTTGGCCTTAACTCTTTTATTTACTGACGGGTTTCTTTCATTAACCACTCAATTTCTTTGATTCAGTTTTGCAAGAGATTTCCCGTTCTTCCTCTGGCATTCATCTCAGACTCAGCTGCCGGCTTTCAAGACTGCCCCTGGGTCAGAATAATTATCTTTCTTCTGTACCTTTATATCTTCACCGATATGCTGACTTGTCCAAATTCTCTCTAGCGGTCAAGCAAAGCCCAACAAAAAGGCAAAGGAAAAGCTTGTGCGTTGGCCCCATTTCTTGCCGGGTCATGAGGTTGGTTGCGGCGCCTTTCAATACTTGAGACCGCTGGCGAGTCAATGTGCCTGCTGTAGCTCCGGCTCGGACGAGGGGTCTCATGAATCCGATCACGGCTATAAGAATAAGCCTGCTGCTGCACCAGAGCTGTTTGAAGAAGCTCCCTGGCCCTTCGGGTTTCAACCGTTGCTGGAGTTTCACCCTCGTCGGGCAGATCCGCCAATCGTGTAGCTGTAGCGATCATGTTGTCCAGAGGGGTGGACTAATGACCCACCGGTGTCATCACTCGCTGAGGCGAAGTGCTGTTCATATATGGTCGGCCAGGTAGTTCAACTATCCGGTTCACCCCTAGTGGGTTACTGGCCCCAGCCCCAGGGGTGTTGAAGAGGTCCCTTGACTCGTAAACCAAGGGCAAATGACTTTGGTGCTTCCTTCTCAAGACTTCATGTGAAGCGTTCTGATCCACCCTAAGCCGATATGAATCTGCTTGAATCTGCTGTGCTTGGGCGTCAAAAACAGCTTGTTCTGCGGCCATCCTAGCGTTCTCTATCGCTAGGTCCACCTTAGCTTGCGCTATTCCATCACATAATTTAGCCGCTTCTGCCTTCTATTGATCTTGGTTTTCTGGGGTTACCTCAACCTCCATCAAAGTCGTCAGAGCATCCAATATATCTGTTAAGACTTGAGCCTGTGGGAGAGCTGAACTGCCAGCCCCAGCTGCCATGACCGCAGTTGCACTAGAAGTTATAGCCGCCGCAGCTTTCGAGCCAAGAACCGGTTGTGTGTCAGCCATGAAGATTGCCACCCTGTTTGGCGGCTCACGGGGGTTCAGAATATTGGCGCCGTCGGAACAGCCCCCAAGCCTTCCATCTTGTAGCTGACACATTGAATTGGTCTCGCCCGTGGACTCATCATCAGAGCAGATCTCCATCTACCCACCAGAGACAGAGCCTTCCAACTCAGCCCCATGGGTGAACCCAATGAAGACGTACCTTATAGCTTGCTAAGCCGGGGCGGGTCGTGCACACTGAGCCGCCTCGATGATGTTGGTGCAGATGTCCAGTCAGGGCCCGTCTCGCCGATCTTGCCGATGAAGATGTGGATTCCACCAAAGGGGACTCGGTACCCGTACTCAATTGAGCCGGCCTCGGGGCCCTAGCCTGCATCATCGATGTAGAGCTTGCCGCGACAACTCTTGGTCATACGTCCCACAGCGTATCCCTTAAGCCCTTCGAAGCTGCCCTTTAAGAACTTGAAACCACCGTGCGCTGGCCCCATGGTGGGCGCCAAATGTCGTGGATGTGTCATAGCAGATGTCCTCATGGAAGGACTTAGTTGTGGAGACATTGCGACGAGGTTAGCTTAAAGGGTTAAACAGGACAAAGGACACTTGCGATGAAGGTAAAGGCCTACTCCAGTTGAGGTGCTATTTCTAGGGTTTCAATTATCAGGGAGCAAACACGCTTTGCCTAGCTCTCGATTTGATGTTTCTTGCCCTAAGCCGCTGCCGGGTCGTCCCCTTATATACACGGGTTGACGCCTGCGGCCTACAGAGTCCCGGCCGGCTCATACAACGTATCCGGCTCGGTGACTTATCTTATATGCCTTACATTACAAGCCTACTCGTACATGGCGGTTTACACTTATGGGCCTTAAGCCGCCTCTAGACTTGGGCCTCTTACAAGCCTATCTATGAACTGCCATCTTAGTATACTCTTGGGCTTCATAATAAATGAACCACCATTGTGGTTGACCCGGCCCCTCCTGGGTGGGTCATATCTGATAGTCATATCCCCAACACCACCAATAATGCGACATCACGTCTGCAATTCATTTACAAACCTGTTTTGGAATTTTGAAAACCGACATTGCATAAGATGGTATAGCCTATACAATTAATTTGAGTAGCACTTCATTTCCTCTAATTGAAAGTTGTCTTTCCTTCCATCCCATATTTCTTTTCATAACTAGATCCACCAAAAACTAGAAACGATCTGTCATATCTAAACCTACAGTGGATGATAAGCCTAGATAAGTATCGGATAGTGCCTCGGTAATTATATTTAACTTATGTTTTTGTTAGTGGTTGTAGGCCTGTTGTCGAAGCCTCTCCACCCAAAGCCATGTTCTTTTTAACTCAATTATTAAATTAGGAAATCACTATAAATCCAACGTTATATTTATAGCCTCCCAGCATGAACATGTTGCTTGCTGTCGGATTAGTTACACGGATCTTAAAGCAGTAGAGAGAGACATGCCAGACTCTTTCGGTGACACCTGGCTCAGCGTGAACATGAATGCCTTATCCATAGTCTTCCCTCCCACTCGCGCACTCTCCATTCCCCACCTTCTTCAATTCCACCCGCCTCCTTGGGGAGCTCCAACCGGAGGTGGATGCGTCAACACATCCCCTTGGTGGCGACCGTGGCTGGGTTGCTCGTGTCGGCACATGATATGTCTCCAATGTGTCTATACTTTATGAAGTGTTCACGCTATATTTACATCAATTACATATGGTTTTAGTGCACTTTTATGTTATTTTTATGGCCTAACTTATTGATCTAGTGCCCACTATTAGTTATTGTTTTCTACATGTTTTTTTAAAGAAAATCAATATCTAGGAAGGTCAAAACACACCGATAATTTAATATGATTTTTTATGGAACACATGTTATTTTTGGACAAAGGAATTGACACAAAACAATGCCTGAGGGTCCCACAAGGGCAGGTGGCGCGGCCACACCCCTTGGCCGCACCATGGGCCCTTGTGTTAGGCCCTTAAGTCAGTTCGTGCCTTTCTTTCGCCGCAAGAAAGCTAATTTGCAGAGAAAATCCCCTCAAAATTTTAGCCTGATCGAAGCTACGGATCTATGGCTATAAAAGAAATGCTAAAAGGCCAGAAAATAGTCACGACACAGAGAAGAAAAACACACGGAGAGATCCAATCACAGAGGGGATCTTGCCCCTCCGGGCACCATGGAGGCCAAGGACCAGAGGGGAGAACCTCTCCCCATCTAGGGGGAGGCCAAGGACCAGAAGGGAGAACCTCTCCCCATCTATGGGGGGCATGGAGGAGCAAGCCAGAGGGGAGACTCTCTCTCCTTCTCTCCTAGTGATGTCGGAGTGCCGCTGGGGGAACCATCGCCGTGGTGATCGTCTTCATCAACGTTGCCGTTTTCATCACCTTACTCATCTCTTCTCAGCGGTCCACTCTCCCGGAACCCGATGTAATCCCCTACCTTGAACATGGTACTTGGTGCTATGAATTATCATCCAATGACTTTGTCACCGCTATTTTGTTTGAGTAGATTGTGTTGTCCTATGGGTTAATTGTTGAAGTGCTATGATTAGTTTAAATTGCTTGTGGTTATGTTATTGTCCTTTGGTGTCCATCATATGAGCATGCACGTGGATCGTACACCATGTGTTTAGTTGTATTTTGATAGGACTATGCATTGGGGGAGAGAGCGACAGAAACTTCTTCCTAGCATAGAAATTGATACATGCGGTATTGAAGGCGGGTCAATTTATCTTAATGCTATGGTTGAGTTTTACCTTAATGACCAATGCTAGTAGTAGCGGATGCTTGCTAATAGTTCCAATCATAAGTGCGTAGAATTCCAAGTAAGGGATGACATGCTAGCACAGGTCTCTCCCACATGAATACTTTCCATCGGTCTAGTATCTTAGCTAATTTCTTAGATACAATTCCGCACACTATAATGCCATTATTCCACACTCTCTATTTGTATTATATTGTAATATATTATACCTTTATTTAGGCAGCACCTACTTTTATATTTATGTTCTCCGTTATCTTGCAAAGCTATCCTTTGTACCCACTTCGAAGTTTATTTCTCGTTTCTAGATAAAAGCAAACCTTGGTGTATGTAGGGTTGTATCAGTAGTAGATAGGACCTGAGAGAATATTGATCTTACCTTTAGCTCCTTATAGTTTCAACACTCCATACTTAGCACTTCCATCTACGGTAAATGTACGACGATTCCTGCACTTGGGGATTATCCAAGCTCTTTTCTGGCGCCGTTGCCCGGGAGCAATAGCGTAGGGTGAATATTTCCGTGTATGGTTGTTTGCTTTTATCGCTAAGTTGATTTTGTTTTCTTGTTCTTGTTATCCTTCTTTAAGTGTGGATTGAAAATGCAAAAAAGGAAAAATACAAAAAAATTACTTGCCTCTTATGTCGAACTTAATTGAAAACGCTGTCTAGGAGACAACCGAAACTTTTAGAAGGTTTTTTTATTATTTTGTGTGCCTTTACACTATTCAAAAATAAAAATAAATAAATTGGGGAACCTAAAACTTCTTCAAAAAGAGAAATGATTGGAATGCTATGCATTGAAGAAGTGAGGGTCGACCTTGAACACTTGTGTTCATGCTCATGGAAACAATGTAAAATATTCATGTAAGTTTCTCATAAAAATACATATACCACTTTATCATAATAATGTGCCAAGATTTGCCTTGAGGATGTTGCAATTGTATGTTTGTTAGGTTCTGTACAGAAACATAAACTTTTACCCAGTACCGAAATGCAAATTCTTTGTTACTTCCTGATTTTTTATAATTTTTTTGAGATACAGAAGTATGTATCTTAATTAGATTACCGTAGATTGTTCTGGTTTGACAGATTGTTGTTATAGTTTTGTTATCTTCTTATTATGGAGTTTTCATGGCTTATATTGGGTGATATAAATTATGGAAATGATAATATACAATAGCTAATATTCGAAAGTAATTATGCAACTTGCCTTGTTGGCAAAATAGTATGCAATTTGTCTTGACAATACATGTTTGGGTGATTTATTTTATGTGTACTAACCTATCTCACTAGAAATGACTTTAAGCCCAGATGGTGTACAAATAGAACATTTTTATTCCCATGGCAAATTTGTAGAAATATTTCATATAGTATCATGGAACTTTTATAGGAATTTGGTTTTGGGTACATGGCATTTTTTCAGTAAAGTGATACGATTGCGATGGAAACTTAAAATATAGGGCCATGTCAACTCAACTTTATACTACCATATCTCTAAGTCCTGGGTTTTTCATTCACATGGCAAAAAACTAAAATTGGTGCCATGGGGTAGCTCCATAATTTTTGTGATGAAAACATTTTTTGTATGGCAAAGTGTATACACACTCTCTTTTTTATGAGCCAATAGTATGATCTTTTCTGAAAGAGCCGGGTGGCATTTTTTGTATGATTGTTTTGAATTGTTCACATGACAACTTGTTTTCTCGTGGCAATTTAGTAGATAATCACCACAAAATCAAATAACTGTTTGACTCTTTTTTTCCATGTGCAATTTTATTATAGATACCTTGGCATTTTAGTAATCAGACCATGACATTTTTACTATTGAGAACATGGTAGTTTTATTTTAGGTACCATGACATTTTTATTAGTTAGATGATGGCATTTAAAAAATAGAACATGGCAAATTCAATTCATATACCATGGCAATATTTTGTTTTACATCATGGCAAATTTTTTTGAAATTTTGTTTTTTTACTTCTCAAGTGTATACATCTTCTTTTCGGTGGTGGTTGGGGGTGGGCAAATAGTATGTATATTTTAAATGTTTTCACACAATGTTTTTGCATAAATTGTTCTAAATGCTCCCATGGCAATTTGATTCTCATGGAAAGTATGTAGATAATCATCATAATATCACAAAATGTTTTTTAGACTCATGCTAGTAGTCTATAGTGCCATGTGCAACTTTAATATAGGCGGCATGGCAAGTTCACTAATTAGACCATGAAATTGTTACTATTTTCAGAACATTGTAGTTTTATCTTACAAACCATGGCAATTGTTTTAGTTAGAGAATAGAATTTTCTAAAATTAGACCACCGAAATTTAAAGTTATGTACTGTCGTGGTGGAATCATGGCAGATGCCATGAGATGGATAAAAGTGGGGGCTGCATGAGGACGCCGGTGGGCTCCAGAAGTGAGGTCGGTGCGCGCAAGTGGGTGACACCATACGTACCTAGGTTCAGGGACCTCCGGAGAGGTAAGAACCCTAGCCCTGGCGAAATGGTATGAGATGCACAACGACTACAATGGTGCTCCTGGAGCTATATGGTGGAGAAGGAAGAAGGAGCTGCTCTCCATTCTTTGCCTCTCGTCTGAGTGTGCGCGTGTGTGTGCAATGACGTAAGAGTCCACCAAGATGCTTTGCATGGAGGGCTCCTTGGGGTCTTATAGACATACCTCCCTAGGGATACGATGGTAAAGTTACATGGGTGCAAGGCCCTGGTGTCATCGTCTAGAGCCGGCCATGGGGCCCGTCGGCTGCCGGCTCCGTTGGACGAGGGTCCCGTGGGAGGAGTGGCACTGTAGGGCGTGTCCCCCTAAATCATGGGGCGGTCGGCGTCATGGGTCTATAGTGGCGTGCCGTGCAGACGCCGGTGGCCTGGCTCCGCCGGGCGGCCACGCTGTAGCCATGCTTCCCCCTCGTGGAGAGTTGTCTTGTCATACATATGGATGGGATGGCCGCTGACCCGCTGCCAGTCGGTCGGACAGTGCGGAGAGGCCAGATGGAGTGCCAGTCGGACTGAGGGGCGCCAGCCGACCGATGTTTCAAAAAGGTGCTTGGGTTTGATCCGGGCTCCGATGCCT
>NC_041384.1:416268264-416281396 GCF_002162155.2 Triticum dicoccoides
CGCAACTTACCCCTCAGAGGAGCTAGCAGACGATGGAGCACCCGGACCCCGCCAGGGGTCGCCCCACTGCCGGTTTGCGGTGCCCAGCCGAATCGCGGAGTGGGAGAGCCAGCCATTCAAACCGGCTGACGATTTGAGACCGTCGTGGTCCAGAGGACCGCCACGTGCGGCCTAGCGGAGGGCGAGGCCCTGCCAGACCACACGCACGATGGTACGTGATGCCAGGCTGGGCCCCGCCCTCGGCCCATGCGCGGGATTTATTGTGTCAGCGCCCGTCGATTGGGTTTCCCGACACATTTACTATGCTTGTGACATGCGCCCGCACATCGCGGGGGAGTGGGGATCATGGGCGCAAATGATCCCACTCCCCCACGTTTTCCTATTGGTTTAAATGGAGGGGAGAGGGAATGGACAAGGAATTCTCACCCCCGCCATTGCCCCACGCCTCGTCTTCCTCCACTTCTCCTCTGCCTCCAGAGCGCGTGTGAGTGGGATACTGCCACTGGAGCACTTGCCTGAGCCACCACCGCACCGCGCCGATGACACGCGGAGGCATGTGTCTTCTTCATCCTTCATCATCTTCTTCTTCGCCACCGCGCCAAGCCCCAAGCCCCACGATGGCGCCGCCCAAGGGATCGTGTGAAGGGTCTGATGTTAGTGAAGACGACATCGCTTATCTCCGCAGCATATGTTGGCCCAGACCCGTACGCCGAGTATTTTCCGACGTACTTTGTACGACGCAATTCCGATGACCTGTGCTTTCGGCCGTTGAGATACACGCGTACGTATACAAGGAGCAAGCAGGCAGACAAGCTGGTCAATGGATTCTTGACGTGAACTAGTACATGCACATGCACGTACGAAACAATCACGCCGGCTCCTTGATCGCTGAAGCAACTCGCCGGGAACTCACGCACACACGCGAAACAATACGAGGCGCCGATGGATAGCAATAGGTGCGTGTCGCACCTAATACTTTATTTCTTTAATCTGAGTTAATCTTACAAGGGTATACCTCCGTATATATAGTATCTAGGACCAACTCAATCTAACCTAGCCGGTTACCAAGTCCTAGTCCTAGTAGTACTATTAGGTGATTGTACCATGTCCGAGCCGGACAAGGCCACACATCGTGGTTATTTCCAACAATCACCCCCTAAACACGATGTCCTCACTTCACAGCTTGGACGCCGATCCTTCGCCGCATCTTCACGAACTTCTGTCGTCCCAAAGATCTGGTTAGGATATCTGCAAGCTGGTCATCGGTGCAAACATAGTTGACGTCAATCTTACTTTCTTCCACGCACTCCCGTAGGTATCGATACCTCGTATCGATGTGTTTCCATCTACCATGATGACACACTAGATTCTTCCACAGAGAGATTGTAGACTTGTCGTCAACGTTGAGCACCACTCGTTCTGGTTCCTTATCTGTGAGGTCACCGAGTAGTCTTTCTAGGCACATGTCTTGACACACCGCGGTTGCAGCTGCAATATACTCTGCTTCACGAGATGATAATGCGACCACCTTCTGCTTTTGTGATAGCCAACTCACTATGCTTCCTCCCAAGAAATATGCCACGCCCGAGGTACTTTTACGGTCGTCCACATCTCCTGCCATGTCGCTATCACTATAGCCAAGTAGCTCCATCATCTCCTTCTTCTTCTCTCTCAAATAGACACAACCGAAGTTTGTTGTCCCTTTGATGTACCTGATTATATTTTCCACAGCTGCCCAATACTCCATCATGAAACGGCTCACTATGTCAACGGAATAGGCCAAGTACGGTCTTGTATTCGTGAGATACCTCAGCTTTCGGACCACACTTCTATACTCTGTTGCATCAACCGCGGGTTCTTTACTCTTCTTGCTTAGTATGAGACGAGGCTTCATTGGAACATGACTTGGATTGCAATCTTTCATGCCACAACTTTCAAGTACTTTCTTTGCATATGCCTCCTGGCATATTGTGATCCCCTCCGGCTTTTGCTGTACCTCGATCCCAAGATAGTAATTCAAGAGCCCTAGATCAGTCATCTTGAATAGCTCCTTCATTAGTAGCTTGAAGTTTGCAATCACCTCTTCGTCTGCTCCAGTTATCAACAGATCATCCACATATATGCCCACTAATAGACGATGCCTTCCTTCACCTCGCTTATACATTGTATGCTCCAGTGGGGCTTTCTCAAATCCAAGAGAAATCAATGTACTGTCAAGCTTCATGCTCCATGCCCAAGGAGCTTGGTGTAGCCCGTACAACGCCTTGTGTAGCTTCAATACCTTGTGCTCTTCTCCTTCTTCGATGAACCCTGGTGGTTGCTTCACATACAACTCTTCTTCTAACTCCCCAGTCAAAAACGCAGAGTCCACATCCATATGATGTATCCTTCAGGATTCTTGAGCCGCGAGAGTTATAAGTAGCCTCACCGTGTCCATCTTTGTAACTGGGCCGAACACTTCTTCGAAGTCCACACCTTACTCTTGCACGTATCCTTTAGCCACGAGCATTGCCTTATGCTTCACCAAGTTCCTTTCGGCATCCTTCTTGACTTTGTATACCCACTTGAACTCTATGGCATTATGTCCGTTGGGAAGATCCGCGAGCTCCCATACTTTGTTGTCTCAGATCGACCTCAACTCCTCATCCATAGCACGACGCCTACACTCTTTCATAACTGCGTCTTCAAAAAATTTTGGTTCCTCGATGTGCAAACATCGTTGCCCTTTACTCTTCATCTTCACCGAATTTATTCGAAGCGCTTCCTCTGATTCATGTGGCTGTTCTTCTGTCTCCAATGCTGTCGAAGACGTCACGTCTTTTGAAGTTGCCAAACCTCCCTTTACTGGCATTCTAGCCACATCCAAACTGCTCTCTAGAGAATTTGCAACAGTAGATGGGCTGATCTTTTGAGGCACGTCTATTTTTCTTAGACGTTGCCCACCTTGTAGTCCATCCACTAGGTCATCACGTGGATTCCTTAATGTGGTTGTTGTATGCAGCTTGTAGTCGCCCGCTCCTTCTGGCACATGCGGAGCTGCACAAGGCCATGCATCGCCTCCGTCGCTGCTGCTACATACGGTTGCTGCTGGGCCGCTCAGTGCAGCACCCTTTCCAGCCGGCGTAGCGTTTGCTGTGCTATCAAGCAGACCTGACACGACTGATTCGAGCCCTCCTGGTCGAGCGGCGCTTCCTTTTGGATACTGGTTTGTCTGCACCATGTTCCTATACGAGTTTGACATGTCCCAGCTCGTCGCGCCGTCCTCAGGCGAGACGCCCGCGCTCCTTGCCGCTCCCGCATATGATTTTCCTGGTGGGTCCATACCGATCTGCTTTGTGTTGTGAACTTCTGACATCACAACTTCGCCTTTTTCTAGCGCGACCACACCATCACGCATTGTGTCGTGGACTTCTGGCACCACGTCTACGCCTGAACTTACTGGCGTGACCACATCATCACGCCTTGTGTCATGGTCTTCTGACGCCACAACATCGCCTGCTTCTAGCGTAACCATACCGTCACACCTTGTGTCATGGTCTTCTGGCACCACAACTTTGCATGGGGTTACTGGCGCAGATGCACTCACCGGACCCGTGTCCAGTTGATCATGATCATTTGAATCCTCTTCGTCCACTAGCTCGCACATCAGCATAATATCCCCATCGTCTCCTTCCTCGGCCATGAGAGCCCGTTGCTTCGGTGCTTCCTCGCAGTAAGCCTTGAAGTGACCGAGGAGGCCACACTTATGACACCTCACTTTTCTGATGTCAAACTTCCTCCTCGGTGGTGCAGGCGCATCCTCGTCATCCGAGTCGGCGAAGTTCTTTCTCGCCGAGCACTGCTTCCCCTTCCCCTTCTTCTTGCTGCTGCTCGTGGATCCGCCTTGTGGTTCTTTCGACAGGGCGATCCATTGCGCCTTTGTCAGCATCAGGTGCTCACTCGCTTCCGCGTCGCCAAAACTGAGACGAATTCTCTCGTCATGGGCCTTGAACCTTCCGACGAGATCCTCAACTGTGAGAGTCTTTAGGTCGAGACATTGTTCGATCGACGTGACAATCTGGATGTAGCGTGCCGGTGCGGCCCGAAAAAATCGTCGGACGATCGCAACTTCTTCTAGGGTTGAACCATAGCTGCGTATGCCGTTGACGAGGGTCTTGAGACGGGAGGCAAACTGATCAACCGTCTCACTTTCATCCATCTTCAGGCACTCGTAGCTTCTCATCAGAGACTGAAGGTGTGCTTCCTTGACACGGTCATGACCCTGGTGCAGGATCTTAATGGTCTCCCATGCATCCTTCGCCGTTTTCTTTTCGACGAGGTGTTGCAGCACATCCTTCGGCATTGCGGAGTAGATCGCCGTTAACGCCTGACGATCAATCCGGTACTTCGCCGCGCCCTTCGCGTACTCGGCGCCGTCGGGTCCACGGCTTCCCAGAACTCAGCCCCTTCCATTGCGACCTCCATGTTCATCGCCCATAGTGCGTACTTCTCTCGATCCAGACGGGGGAATTGCGACACCCCCACCATCGGCATCGGTGCTCCCGCTGCCGCCGTCACGATCTCCTTGCCTGTGTTCGACATGATCCTTCGAGTGCTTTCCGAAGATCACGACCGACCAAACCAAGCTCTGATACCAATTGTTGGTCCAGACCCGTACGCCGAGTACTTTCCGACGTACTTTGTACGACGCAATTCTGATGACCTGTGCTTTCGGCTGAGATACACGCGTACGTATACAAGGAGCAAGCAGGCAGACAAGCTGGTCAATGGATTCTTGACGTGAACTAGTACATACACATGCACGTACGAAACAATCACGCCGGCTCCTTGATCGCTGAAGCAACTCGCCGGGAACTCACGCACACACGCGAAACAATACGAGGCGCCGATGGATAGCAATAGGTGCGTGTCGCACCTAATACTTTATTTCTTTAATCTGAGTTAATCTTACAAGGGTATACCTCCGTATATATAGTATCTAGGACCAACTCAATCTAACCTAGCCGGTTACCAAGTCCTAGTCCCAGTAGTACTATTAGGTGATTGTACCATGTCCGAGCCGGACAAGGCCACACATCGTGGTTATTTCCAACAGCATACGGAGGATGCCGCCGGAGACGGGGGTGGAGGCACGCGTGCTCGACGGTAAGCTCGTGCCGGAGCCGCGGGAGGGCGAGGTGGTGGTCTTCTACATCCGCTTCGCCCACGGGTTCAGATTCCCTGCAAGCGACTTCTACCGGTGCTTCCTCGACTTCTTTCGCTTGCAGCTGCATCACCTGGGGGCGAACCTCCTCTTGCAACTCGCGGCCTTCACCGCGTGCTGCGAGGGCTACCTTGGGATGCTGCCGTACACCAAGCTTTGGTGCCGGCTCTTCTATCCGAAGCAGTAGGGAGCAGTAGTTAGTGTCATGTCCTGTTGCAGGGCAGCGGCGGTGGTTGGCCGGTCGAACGGGCCGTTTCCCAAGCTCCTGCTTGAGGACTCAGCCAAGAAATGGTAGAAGTTGTTCTTCTACGTGAAGAATGCAAACCCAACGGTGGACCGCATCAACCTGCCCCCTTCGTCGACATGCCACCGGTCGAGAAGCAAAACTGGGGACATGACCCCAAGAGCCTGTCAGGGAAGATCATGAACATCTGCCCCCGGATCCCGGAGATGATGGACCGCGAGGGGCTGGTCTCGACGGATCTTATTACGACCTTCCTCGCCCGCTAGGTGTTGCCGCTGTAGCTCCGGCCACACCGGATCCGCGATATGAGCGGCTGGCATGACCCATGCCGGATGTCGAGGAAGGAGCTAACGCCGGCCAGAATCGTCCAGCGCGTCAACAACATCACCAAGGCCGAGCTCAGCAAGACGGCGTGGCACTTCGGAAAGGAGATGTACAGTTGGACGAACCACGAGCAGGCGGTGAGTCCCTGGTCTCTGTTCATCACCACCTCTTTAGTTTAACTTAGCCCTCGTGCGCCGGGCCGACTGTAGCTCTTCCCGAGTCAGCAGACCGCTGATGGACTGAATCGCCAAGACATGGAGCCGGGCCTGCCCCACTCGGACGAGGAGGAGGCGGGAATGATGCGCGCCTCAAGGGTGTCGAAGCCGGCGGATCCGGCCAAGCCGGTAAGTCTTTATCTTCAGATCCTCTGTGTGAGTGGATGAACGGTGAAGAGGATGATACGAGCAGCGCCCATGGTGCAGCGCCCCCGCCCGCGGGAGCAGAGGCCAGCATCACCCCCGTCCGTGGGAGCAAAGGCCAACATCGCCCCCGGAGGCGGCTTCAGAAGGCGGCCGGGATCAGGCCATCTAGTAGTTCGTTGGGCGCTGAGCGACCACACGGTAAAGACGCAGTGGAGAGGCCGCCCAGGAAACGCCGAGCCATGTCGGCCGACGTGCGGGAAGAATTCTGTCAAGAAGAAGCGCCTGCTCATCCCATCAGCGGGTCAGAGAAGGGTGGTCCCCATGGTCGACGGGTAAGTAGCTCTGCTGTCGTGTACTTATTGTTCTTGCCGATGTTGTCTTTTCTCCTTTCTCATGCCCGTTGTGCGTTGCACAGAGCCCCCCTCGAGCTGGCGGAGACGGCCGTCCCGAACACGCCCGGAGGTGGCGGGGGCGAGCCGGCCAGGGCCCTGAGGAGGAGATCATGGCCCGGCATACGGGTGTGGCGCCCGAGGAGGCAGAGCGCACCGCGTGAAGGGACAAGGCGGCCGCCGAGAAGGAGCTGCAGGAGACCTCGGCCACGGCATGGAGGGCTGCCGCAGAGGCACGAAAGAGGACTGTCGAGGACTTGGTGTGGCCGGCTTGGGTGGAGAACTCGCTACCGCCATCGCCGCCATGGGAGCATCGCACGAAGTCGTGGCACGACCCGGCCCACCGGGCGGAGGTTGACGCCCACGCCACTGCCGAAGCAGTCCACCGCGGTGAGGCGGACGACTCCAAGACGGACGTCGACGAGACCATCATCACGGAGTCGCCGCCGACTGCTGACCCGACTGACTGGGTCGAGCACGAGGACAGCGAGGAACGCGTGTCGGAGACCACGCCAGCCGATGGGGGAGCGCCACCACCGAGCGCAGAGGCAACACCCGCGGGCTCTGGTGCCATGGTGGTCGTTGGGCCATAGCCCCCGAGGCGCGGCCTCAAGCCAAGGCCGGATAGGAGCAGGACCAGCGCCGGGTCCGCGACCCGGATGCAGCAGACCTAGGGAGGAGCCGGCGAGGCCACAAGCGGTTCACGCACCAGCAACCTGGACGCGGCGGTGGATGTCGTGCGCCAGCAGTTCAACGACAACCGCAGCGGCCTAGAGGCCTACGCTCAGGCGAAGCGGGGCCGGATGCAGCTGTTGTAGGAGATCATTGCGGTGAATCTCTTGCCCTTCGTGTTTCTTGCGATTTTTGCTTGCTTTCCTCTTCTTCGACCATCTTGGCCGCTTTTCAGTGGGGGCGCGCCAGCACACCTAATGGGTGTAGCCCTTGAGGCCCGGGCGGCTGCGTGGCTGGCGGGTCAGGCTTTTACAGACGTTTTCTTCTTTCTAACTTTTCTTTCCTACAGAACATCTATGACCAGAGGGCGGCAGCGTACAACCGCCTCCACTATAAAAAAAGACACGTACGTGACATTTTGGACCGAACGAAATTTTTTCTGTCATATTTATGACACTTCTATGACGATAATTGTGACAAAACTCGGCATCATCATAGATGTGGTGGGCTCCTACTTCTATGACAAAAAATCATGACAGAAAATGGGCTTTTCATCCTGGGCGGGCCAGATGTCGTGGTTCTAAGCCTGACAGTAGAGTGGGTGGTAGGTATGGAGAGGCAAGGTCCTAGCTATGGAGAGGTTGTAAACACAAGAGATGTACGAGTTCAGGCCCTTCTCGGAGGAAGTAAAAGCCCTACGTCTCGGAGCCCGGAGGCGGTCGAGTGGATTATATGTATATGAGTTACAGGGTGCCGAACCCTTCTGCCTGTGGAGGGGGGTGGCTTATATAGAGTGCGCCAGGACCCCAGCCAGCCCACGTAGGAGAGGGTTTAAGATGAGTTAAGTCCGGGGCGTTACTGGTAACGCCCCACATAAAGTGCCTTTACTATCATAAAGTCTACTTAATTACAGGCCGTTGCAGTGCAGAGTGCCTCTTGACCTTCTTGTGGTCGAGTGAGTCTTCGTGGTCGAGTCCTTCAAGTCAGTCGAGTGAGTCCCTCGTTGGTCGACTGGAAGGTGATCTCTTCTAAGGGTGTCCTTGGGCAGGGTACTTAGATCAGGTCCGTGACCCTACCCTAGGTACATGACCCCATCATTAGCCCCCGAATGGATTGAGGCTTCGAGTGAGGAAGGAGTTGATGTTATTTCCGATTAACTTTTGCACACTGGTCGTGCGTTGTTCTGGACCAAAGAATCTCTTCGTTGATAGTGACCAACTTGTCTTCAGTCGACTCGATCCATTCTCTTCTTTCGTCGAGTGATCTTTGGAGCTTTGACGATTTCCGAGCGATGGATCGCAGGAAATCCCGCGTCTGACAGACCGGTCTGCCGTTCGCGGATTTCGCGGGATGCGAAATTTGGGGAAGCGCGCGAAGCGGAGCGGACCGCGGCGTTCGGATGGGACGGGACATAGACGCCTCGATCCCCGCGCCGCTTTCTTCGCCACGTATCCCGCCTGCATAACTGTTCCTGGATATGATTAGATCGACCGGGCCCACCTGTCATACACTCGGAAGGGACCTTATAAATGCGCCCGGCGAGGGTTTTTTGTATAGTGCCTCAACATTCTCTTTCTCTGCTCCCTTCGTCTCCGCCCGACGCGCTCGCTCTCGCCTCCACCCAACCTCTCCTCGCGCGTCTCGCCGGCAACCATGGTCAAGGAGAAGACGGCGGCGCTGGAACGCGCGAAGAAGGCGTCGGCGACGGAGAAGGCGAAGGGGAGATCCACCAGCCGCGGCGGGTCTTCGTCTAGATCCCGCCTGCCGAAGGGCTGGGTCCAAGGAGA
The DNA here is from genome assembly GCF_002162155.2 of Triticum dicoccoides. Classification (NCBI taxonomy): domain Eukaryota; kingdom Viridiplantae; phylum Streptophyta; class Magnoliopsida; order Poales; family Poaceae; genus Triticum; species Triticum dicoccoides. Next base: position 416,277,246 of record NC_041384.1, read on the forward strand.
TTGGATCCAGTCGACCATCACGGAGAAAGATCTCCTCGACATGGCCAACGAGGGCTTGATCCCCCATGGAGCCGCGAGGCTCCCGGGGAAGGAGTGGCAGCCCCAGCCAGAAGAGGGTGAGTGCGTGCTCTTGGCCACCCATGTTGATCGTGGATTTTCTTTGCCGCCGAGTATTTTCTTCCGTGGTTTCTTGAACTTCTTTGGAGCGCAGCTCCACCACTTTACCCCAAATTCTATCGCCTATCTTGCCGCGTTCGTGTCCATGTGTGAGGGTTTTCTGGGCTGTCGACCGCACTGGGGCTTGTTCAAGCATATATTCACGTGTCGCTCTCAGACCGTGAAGAAGGCGAGCCCAGGCGACGAAAGAACCCGAGTCGTCCAAATGTGTGGGGGCCTGGGGATCCAGGTGAGGAATAAGAGCACCTTCCCAGCCATGACTTTTCCCGAGTCAGTCAGAGGCTGGCAGTCGACCTGGTTCTACTGCCAGGATCAGTTGACGCCGGGGCAGTCGAGTGGACTCCCTCAGTTTACCATGGACCGGGTGAACAAGCCCTCCTCTCTGAAGTTGATTCCGGAGGAGAAAGCTGACGTGAAGATGTTGATGGAGCGCGTGGTACAGTTGGTTCGGGAGGGAGTGACGGGCATGGATCTCCTGGAGGTTTTCCTTAGGCGTCGTATCCAGCCCCTTCAGTTCCAGAGCCACTGCATGTGGTTGTACTGTGGGACTGAAGACGAGACTCGAGTCCATCCACAAGCAGTCGACGATGTCACTCTGGAAAGATGGATGGCCGCCGTTACCGGAAACAAGGATAACCCACGCGGAGCCAGAAGGATTCCTCCACTCGACCACAACAGTGATCCAAACAAGGTATGCCTGCTCTGCTCTCCACTGTGTTCTTGTCATATTCATTTCTGTTTATTCTGCCAATTGGTCGATTGATCCTTGTCTTGATGTCTATCAGGCCCTCACCGAGCTGTACTCGATGCCCAATGGAGCACAGGCTCCGACTGAGGAGGGTGAGGCGAGTGGGGGTGAGAGCCAGGAGGAGGAGAAATGGGACTCGGACGTTGCTGAGGATGATGATGACGATGACGACGATGACGGTGATGAAGATGAAGCTGAAGATGAGGAAGAAGAGGAGGAGAAGGTCGTACCTCCGCGCTCAGAAAGGCGGTCGAAGCTTGTCCACGACCCTTCGACTGAGCGTGGCAAGGGGGTTGCGACCGTTGCACAGTCGACCAAGCGCCCTCGGACCACCTCTCCGGCGCCGACTGAAAAGGCGTCGAAGCAGCCCCGGGCGGCTCCGTCGAAGCCGACCAAGCTCCTGCCGAAGATGAAGGTGTCCATCCCCACCATATCAGGGTAATCATGCTGCTTAAGTCTTCTTATTTTGTGTGAACTTTGTCTCTGGTTGACGCTGAAGTTAGTCGACTGATTCTTTGGAGTTGCAGTGCTGCTACTTCTGAGACCTCAGCCCGGGCTGATGACCATGAGATGGAGGACGCAGCAACCTCAAAACCAGGTACTATATTCTTAACGCCGTTTTTAGTCGACTGACTCATGATCTCTAATCCTGATTCTTCTCTGTAGCTACACCAATGTTGTTATCACTCTCCCTGATGATGATGAGGATGAGGAACCGCTGAAGCGCAGAAAGAGTAGGAAAGCGTCTGCCAGCAGGGTGCCCCAGGATGTGACGGCGCCTGAGACTCTGATTGCGGAGGAAGAGAATACCACTCGACACACTGTGTCCTTCGCAGATCCACTGACGAGTGCTCAGCAGCCCTCCCTCTTCACGACGCACCACGTCCCAGAGGACCAAGCTGGCGCCGCGAAGGAGGCGATACGCCAGGCAGGGATCATGACGGAGCAGTTAAGGACCATCCGGGATGCGAGCCAGGCGGCTTACGGCGCTAGTTCCGCTCTTCAAAGCAATGTTCAGGTCAGTCGACCACCGCCTGTTCTGTTAAGATATGCTATCAAAAACTTTTCTTTCCAGAATTTATAGTAGTCACCCAGTGGGTGTGTCGACTTAGACTCCGTGTTAGCGGGGGCACGCTGAGTGCACCCGCTGGGTGTAGTCCCCAAGGCTAAGGTCGACTGCTGGCAGTCGGCCTTAGGCTTTATAATTTCAGTCTTTGCGTCATTCGACTATGTCGACTGGATTTCGCAAACTGGTCGACTGGTCGACTCTGTCTTCAATAGGATTAGTGGGGGCACGCTGAGTGCACCCACTGGGTGTAGTCCCCGAGAATGTGGTCGACTGCTTGTAGTCGATTACAGTCTTAAAGGATACATCTCTCTCTCTCTTTTTTTTGAGGTCGACTGGTCGACTCTATCATCGATAGGATTAGTGGGGGCACGCTCAGTGCACCCACTGGGTGTAGTCCCCGAGACTACGGTCAAATGCTTGTATTCGGCTGTAGTCTTAGAAACGTGTGATTTTTCCTTTTTCACTCGGAAGTGAATTATATTTGACATTTAGTCGATTGGTTCTTCGCAGAACTCCTGTGATCTTGTGGCTCGCTACTCTGAGCTGGAAAACAAGCACACTCAGCTCGAGCTGAACTTGAAGCTGGTTCAGGAGAAACTGACGAAGGCAAAGGAGGAGACCGAAGGTATGTTTGGTGAGACCTTGACGACTGCTTTTCCCTTTGTTTGTTTCAAAATCTGATCTTGCTGTAACTTGCAGGTAAGGTAAGGGAGGCCCAACAGAAAAAAGACCTTGAACTAGCTGAGAAGATCAAGCTTGCTGACGAGAAGTTAGCTTCAGTCACCAAGCTTGAACAAGACAATACCAATCTGAAAGCTGCTCTCGGGATCGCCAACAAGGAGGTCAGTCGACTGAAAGCTGATAAAGCTGCCCTGACCGACCAAGTCAGTAAGTTGACTGGGAAGAAAAATGATCTGGAGGCCTTCCTGAGTGGTCTTGCCAAGAAGTTGTTTCTTATGCTTGAAGGTAAACCTCTATGCTAGGCAATTATTTCCAATCGTGGTTTTTCCATTCGACCATCATCTTGACTCGGTGATTGTCCTTGCAGAATTTTGTCAAAACTTTGAAGAAGAAACTAGCCGGCTGGAACCAAACCTCGACCCCGTCAATTCTCCGGTGAACGACGAAGTTGCCATGAATGTTTTCCGACTGGAGTCCCGTGTTGCAGCTGCCGTGGACTATCTTGCAAGGCTGAAGGTCGCCACATCTCGCATCGACTCGACGCTCTGGCCCGGGGAGACACTTCAGAATGACCTTGAGTCGCTGATGGCTCGCTTGAACACGATCCCTGGTCGAGTGCAGGAGTGGAAGAAGTCCTCGGCTCGGTGCGGTGCAGATGTTGCTCTGTGTCTGGCCCGAGTCCACTGCAAAGATGCGCGAGAAGAGAAGCTGGCGGCCCTCCGGGTGGCCAACACCAAGAAACACGACTTCAGGTCCTTTATGGAAACTTTCCTTGCGGCTGCCACTCGGATCGCAGACGGAATTGATCTTGATGAATTTGTTGCACCTTCCAGCCCTCCGCAAGAGGGGTAAAAAACTTCTTCTAAGGTCGACGCTTTAAATTTGCCTCGATATGCCGAGTGGAATTGTAACCGATAAACCTTAACGGGCTTAGCGCCTGAGCACTTTCGGTTCCTTTAGATATCGATTCGAACTTGAATTTGGTGCTTGAATATGATTGCTTTTGGCTCGAAATGTCTTTTGCAGGTTCAAAGCAGGGCGCCTTTATTGCAATCGACTTATTCCTTAGTCCACTTAGGCGAGCACTGGGTTGCGGCTAAGCCTCCGAGTGGAAGTCTGGCTTACCACTCGGTAGGATTTTTATAACTTAGGCGAGTACTTTGGACTGCAGCTAAGCCCCCGAGTGAGAAGTTTGCTCTTCACTCGGTAGGATTTTGATAACTTAGGCGAGCACTGGGCTGTAGCTAAGCCCCCGAGTGAGAGGTTTGCTCTTCACTCGGAAGGATTTTGATAACTTAGGCTAGCACTGGGCTGCAGCTAAGCCCCCGAGTGAGAGGTTTGCTCTTCACTCGGTAGGATTTTTGATTACTTAGGCGAGTACTTGGACTGCAGCTAAGCCCCCGAGTGAGAGGTTTGCTCTTCACTCGGTAGGATTTTTGCAACTTAGGCGAGTACTTGGACTGCAGCTAAGCCCCC
>NC_041384.1:416281623-416300277 GCF_002162155.2 Triticum dicoccoides
CGAGTGAGAGGTTTGCTCTTCACTCGGTAGGATTTTTGATTACTTAGGCGAGTACTTGGACTGCAGCTAAGCCTCCGAGTGAGAGGTTTGCTCTTCACTCGGTAGGATTTTTGATTACTTAGGCGAGTACTTGGACTGCAGCTAAGCCCCCGAGTGAGAGGTTTGCTCTTCACTCGGTAGGATTTTCGATAACTTAGGCGAGCACTGGGCTGCAGCTAAGCTCCCGAGTGGAAGTCTGGCTTACCACTCGGCAGGATTTTTATAACTTAGGCGAAACGGATTCGCAGCTAAGCCTCCGAGTGGAAGTCTGGCTTACCACTCGGTAGGATTTTTAACAAACTTAGGCGGACGGATTCGCGGCTAAGTCACCCACTGAGGGGAAATTTTATTAGACAAAATGAAAAGTGACAAAAATTATGGAGGAACTATGACACTATTATTTTGAGGTCCATGAACTACAGAAGTACTTTATTGCAACTCATCCGAGTGATAAAACTTAAGTGTAAAATGGGCGGAGTAGTTCCGCGTTCCAAGCTCGGGGCTCGTCGATATTATGCTCGACGTTGTAAAGACGGTACGCCCCGTTGTGGAGAACCTTGGTGACGATGAAGGGACCTTCCCAAGAAGGAGCAAGCTTGTGTGGTTTGTGTTGATCCACTCGGAGAACCAAATCTCCTTCCTGGAAGGCTCGACCTCTCACATTTCTGGCGTGGAAACGACGCAAATCTTGTTGGTAGATGGTCGACCGGATCAGAGCCATCTCCCTTTCTTCCTCTAAAAGGTCGACTGCGTCCTGCCGTGCTTGTTCAGCTTCTGCTTCGTTGTAGATTTCAACTCGAGGAGCATTGTGGAGAAGATCACTCGGCAAGACTGCTTCAGCTCCGTAGACCAAGAAGAATGGAGTTCTTCCGGTCGACCGATTAGGTGTGGTCCGCAGTCCCCAAAGAACTGAGGGAAGTTCGTCGACCCAAGCTCCAGCTGCATGCTTGAGGTCACGCATCAGTCGGGGTTTCAATCCCTTGAGAATCAGGCCATTGGCTCGCTCTGCTTGTCCATTCGACTGCGGATGGGCGACTGAAGCGTAGTCGACCCGTGTGCCTTGAGAGTTACAGAAATCTCTGAATTCCTCCGAGTCAAAGTTCGACCCATTATCCGTAATGATGTTGTGCGGGACTCCATATCTGAATATTAGTTCCCTGATGAAGCTAACAGCAGTACCGGCGTCAAGGTTCTTGATTGGTTTAGCCTCAATCCACTTGGTGAACTTGTCGACTGCCACTAGTACATGCGTGAAGCCACTTCGCCCTGTTCTCAAAGGACCGACCATGTCCAACCCCCATACCGCGAAAGGCCAGACGAGTGGGATGGTCTTCAGAGCCGATGCAGGCTTGTGCGACATATTCGAGTAGAACTGACATCCCTCGCACTTAACCACTATCTCCTTTGCCATCTCATTCACCTTTGGCCAGTAAAATCCGGCTCGGTATGCTTTGGCCACGATGGTCCGAGAGGACGCATGATGACCACAAGTCCCCGAGTGGATATCATTGAGGATGAGTCGACCTTCTTCTGGTGTTATGCACTTCTGACCAACTCCAGTCGCGCTTTCTCTGTATAATTGTCCTTTGATTACGGTAAAGGCCTTAGATCGACGGACGATTTGTCGATCCTCTTCCTCATCCTCCGGAAGCTCTTTTCTCAGGATATACGCGATATATGGAACTGTCCAGTCGGGAATGACCACCAAGACCTCCATGATCAAGTCGACCACCGCTGGGACTTCAACCTCAGTCGGATCTGTGGCACTCTTGGGCTGTGGAGCTTCTTCGGTGAAAGGATCTTCTTTGACTGACGGAGTGTGTATATGCTCCAAGAACACACCACTCGGAATGGCTTCTCTCTTGGATCCTATCTTTGCTAGATCATCAGCTGCTTGATTTTTCAGTCGGGGTATATGATGGAGTTCCAACCCCTCGAACTTCTTTTCCAGCTTCCTCACTGCACTGCAGTATCCAGTCATGGCTGGGCTTCTCACGTCCCACTCCTTCATCACTTGATTGACCACTAAATCCGAGTCGCCATAGACCATCAGGCGATGGACGCCGAGTGAAATGGCCATGCGCAACCCATATAAGAGGGCCTCATATTCTGCCTCATTGTTGGAGGAATCAAAGTGAATCTGGAGCACATATCTGAGCTTATCTCCTCTGGGGGAAACCAGGACAACCCCAGCACCGGAACCATTCAACATCTTAGAGCCATCAAAGAACATGGTCCAATGCTCCGAGTGAACTTCAGTCGGCTGCTGCTGTTCAATCCACTCGGCGAGGAAATCTGCTATTGCCTGGGACTTAATGGCTTTCTTTGCTTCAAACTTGATATCAAGGGGAAGAAGTTCAATCGCCCATTTGGCCACTCGACCAGTTGCATCTCTGTTGTGCAAAATCTCTGATAGTGGAGCGTCGCTGACGACTGTGATGGAATGATCAGAGAAATAATGAGCAACCTTCTTTGTGGTCATGTATATTCCATACACAAGCTTATGATAATGAGGATATCTCTGCTTGGATGGAGTCAAGACTTCAGACAAATAATACACTGGGCGCTGAGCTTTGAGAGCTTTTCCTTCTTCTTCCCGCTCGACCGTAAGCACAGTACTGACGACTTGTCCTGTGGCTGCGATATAGAGCAACAGAGGCTCTTTGCTGATTGGAGCAGCAAGCACCGGCTGGGTGGAGAGCAGAGTTTTTAGCTCGGCAAATGCTGCATCAGCTTCTGGAGTCCACTCGAACTTGTCTGCCTTCTTCATCAGTCGGTAAAGAGGCAATGCCTTTTCACCGAGTCGTGAGATGAATCGACTTAATGCGGCCAAGCATCCAGTAAGCTTCTGGACATCGTGCACTCGCACAGGGCGTTTCATTCGGAGAATAGCGCCAATCTTCTCTGGATTAGCGTCGATTCCTCGTTCGGAAACGAGAAAACCGAGTAACTTGCCACCAGGAACTCCGAATGTGCACTTTGATGGATTGAGCTCGATATCATACCTTCTGAGGTTGGCAAATGTTTCGGCGAGGTCAGCGAGCAGGTCGGAACCTTTTCGTGACTTGACGACGATATCATCCATATACGCTTCCACATTCCGACTGATCTGAGTGAGTAGACACTTCTGAATCATTCGCATAAATGTGGCTCCAGCATTCTTGAGGCCGAACGGCATGGTGATATAGCAGAAGCACCCGAATGGAGTGATGAAAGCTGTTTTTACCTCGTCGGGTCCGTACAGACGGATCTGGTGGTACCCGGAATAAGCATCTAGAAAAGATAGTTTCTCGCATCCCGCGGTCGAGTCAACAATTTGATCTATGCGAGGGAGAGGAAAATGATCTTTCGGGCAGGCCCGATTGATGTGCTTGAAATCAATGCACATTCGGAGTGATTTGTCCTTCTTAGGAACCATGACGACATTAGCGAGCCACTCGGAGTGGTATATCTCTCGGATAAATCCTGCCGCCAACAGTCGAGCCACTTCCTCACCAATGGCTTTTCTCTTCTGGACGGCGGACCGCCGAAGATGCTCTTTGACTGGTTTTGCAGATGAGTCGACTCTTAGGCGATGCTCAGCCAGTCCCCTGGGAACACCTGGCATGTCAGCGGGCTTCCATGCAAAAATGTCCCAGTTCTCACGGAGGAACTGGATGAGCGCTTCTTCCTATTTTGGGTCGAGTGTTGTGGAGATGCGGGTCGGAGCTGCATCGGGGTCGGTCGGGTGAATGTGAACAGGCTTCGTCTCACCGGACGACTGAAATGCGGACTCTGTGGCGGGTTTCTTGGATCGCAGCAAATCACTCGGATCTGCATTTTGCTTGTATTCTTCGAATTCGACCGCTGTCACCTGGGAATCGGCAATCTTTGAGCCCTTTTGAAAGCACTCTTCTGCCTTTTTCCGATCACCGGTGACAGTGATCACTCCTTTGGGGCCGGGCATCTTCAATTTGAGGTACATGTAACATGGTCGAGCCATGAACCGTGCGTAAGCTGGTCTCCCCAAAATGGCATGATATGCACTCTGAAAATCCACGACCTCAAACGTCAACTTTTCTTTGCGAAAATGTTTCGAATCACCAAACACCACGTCCAGAGCTATTTGGCCGAGTGACTCGGCTTTCTTCCCTGGTATAACTCCATGAAAGCTCATGTTACTGGTGCTCAGTCGGGACATCGGAATGCCCATTCCTTTCAGTGTGTCTGCATACAGCAAATTCAACCCACTACCACCGTCCATAAGCACTTTTGTCAGTCGAGTGCCTTCAACAACTGGATCGACCACCAAAGCTTGCCTCCCAAGGGTGGCAATATGAGTCAGGTGATCAGATTGGTCAAATGTGATGGGTATTTGGGACCATTTCAGATAACTTGCTTTTGCTGGGGCAACCATGTTCACTTCTCGGTTAATGACTTTCAATCGACTCTTGCTTTCCACATCTGCGAAGATCATCAGAGTGGAGTTGATATGCGGATATCCTTCCTCACTGTCCTCCTTGTCTTCGGCCTTGTCCGACTCCTTCTCCTTATCCTTAGACTGTTTTCCCTGAAACTGCTGGATCAGGAGTCGACATTGGCGAGTGGTATGCTTCGGGTAGATGATATTCCCCTCTTCGTCTTTCTTCGTGTGGATATGACACGGCATATCCATCACATCGTTCCCTTCTTTATCCTTCACCTTCTTAGGGTTCCAGGATCCTTTTGGTTTCCCTTTAAACTTTCCCTGAGTCACGGCCAGAGCCTCTCCAGGAGCTGCTGGTTCAGCCTTCCGCTTCTGTTTCCGACTGGTGTTTCCCTTTTCCGACTGACTCGGCTTGTGCTTGCCGCTTCGGAGTCGGTCTTCTTCTTCGCCGTTGGCGTACTTGGTAGCAATCTCCATCATCCGACTCAAAGTCATGTCACTGGTTCGACCAAACTTCAAGCTCAATTCTCTGTTCTTGACGCCATCTTTAAAGGCGCAGACTGCCTAATGATCAGACACATTCTCCACGGTATGGTGCAAAGTGATCCATCTCTGAATATACTCTCTGGGAGTCTCATTGGTCTTCTGCACGCAGACTTGCAACTCTGTCAGTCCAGCTGGTCGCTTGCAAGTTCCTTCAAACGTTCTGATGAACACTCGGGACAGATCTTCCCAAGTGTAAATGCTGCTAAGAGGTAATTGAGTCAACCATGCCCTGGCAGAACCTTCCAGCATGAGGGGCAAATGCTTCATGGCCACGTCGTCGTTCCCACCACCAATCTGAACCGCCACTCGGTAGTCCTCAAGCCAAGTTTCAGGCTTAGACTCACCAGTGAACTTGCTGACTCATGTTGCCAACCTGAAATTGGGAGGGATAACTGCGGCTCTGATAGCTCTGCTGAAACATTCAGGACCAGAAACATGCACTCGACTGCTTGTGGGCGCATCTCTGTCGAGTCCGCCTCGATGGGCTCTGTTCCGGTCGACCAAACCTTGCACGATAATGGATCGCGCGTCGAAGCCTGGTTCTCTGGGGTCAACTGGAACTCTTCGCCCCGTACTGAACTGACGCCTGTCATCTTGCTGCCGAGGAGCGTAAGACCCACCCCTCGGAGGGGAATTGGGCACTCGATGCCTATCATCCCGGTCGAGTCGGTCACCATATTGGTCTCGCCGATTCTCCCGCCCTTCACGCCGCGGAAGCGATCTGGGGCTGTGAGCCGACTGAACCGTATTCGCAGCGACGGATCGACTGTGAATTCTGTTGCACGACTGCGACACGGCCGAATTCTGATCTCCTGCTGCCCGGAGCAGATCTCTGATCTGCATCAAGCCTCTGCCAGCTTCCGACTGAGAAGGCTGGATGGACTCTGCTATACGGGTCGCAGCTGCTAAATTCTGGATTGGGGTTCGATATACCTGAGTCGGCGGGAAGAGTTGACGTCGACTGGTGTCAGGAACTCGTTGCCGCGCGCGCTCGTCGAGTGCTCGCTGAAGATTCTCCAGTCGAGTGCGTTCGGCCAAATTGGCCAAACGTGCCTCCTCCAAGGCGCGAGCCTCGGGGGTTTCTCCCGCGATGGGAGTACGCAGGGCATCCACGTTCCTGCGGCGAAGTTCCTCTCTTTGCAGAGAGTCGAGTGGCTCGGGCTGATACTCTTCGTGGTCTCGTGCGGGGTCGCCTCCGTCGCCTGCTCCACCATCACGGGCGAAGCCAGGGGGACTGCGGGGCCCGTCGACCATCAGAATTTCTGCCGCTGGATCACTGCTATCGCACTCGGATGCGGTCTCTGCGGAACCAGTCGACAGATCGAACAGGCCGTAGAGAGATTCGTCGGGCTCGATTGCCACAACTTGGGTGGTGGCCGTCTGGCGAGCCACTGCGTGCCTCACCCACCGCTGAATCCTCGACCGGCCCGAGCGCTTGCGCTGACGGGAGACCGGGAGGGTGGTCGATGGGGATGTCGACCGATACGGGGTCGACGGTTGCCGCAGCAAAACACCGCGGACACATGCGCGAAAATATGTCGCACCGCGGACGGGGAGCGCATCAACGTCGAGTGGAGCCTCCTGGAGCCAGGCGGAGTCGTCGGCGATGAAGGTGAGAGCGCCGAGACGGATCTCTCGACCCTCGACCAAAAATCCAGCAGTCACCATGATGAAAGTACTCGGAAGAATCGCAACTTCTCCACAAAATTGCTAAAACACCTGCCCCATGGTGGGCGCCAACTGTCGTGGTTCTAAGCCTGACAGTGGAGTGGGGGGTAGGTATGGAGAGGCAAGGTCCTAGCTATGGAGAGGTTGTAAACACAAGAGATGTACGAGTTCAGGCCCTTCTCGGAGGAAGTAAAAGCCCTATGTCTCGGAGCCCGGAGGCGGTCGAGTGGATTATATGTATATGAGTTACAGGGTGCCGAACCCTTCTGCCTGTGGAGGGGGGTGGCTTATATAGAGTGCGCCAGGACCCCAGCCAGCCACGTAGGAGAGGGTTTAAGATGAGTTAAGTCCGGGGCATTACTGGTAACGCCCCACATAAAGTGCCTTTACTATCATAAAGTCTACTTAATTACAGGCCGTTGCAGTGCAGAGTGCCTCTTGACCTTCTTGTGGTCGAGTGAGTCTTCGTGGTCGAGTCCTTCAAGTCAGTCGAGTGAGTCCCTCGTTGGTCGACTAGAAGGTGATCTCTTCTAAGGGTGTCCTTGGGCAGGGTACTTAGATCAGGTCCGTGACCCTACCCTAGGTACATGACCCCATCACCAGAGACGTAGCTGCATGACATTCTTTGGGCCATCCATGACGGAAAAAACCGTGGTAGAAGTGAGGGCAAGGAAAATATCGGGGTGTTCCCGGTTACGGTGGGTAGTCGGGGCCGAGCGATGCACGGAGGTTTGTGCATTTATCTCGTACACGCACGTGCGTGGGTGCGAGGCGTTGGGCTCTAACTGAACCCGAGTGAGGCGTTCGCCTACTGAACCCGAGCGATTGCACTGCAGGCTACGCGTTACTGAACCCGAGCGATCGATCGATGGCTATTAACTGAACCCGATCGAGCGATTCCTTAGCTACTGCTACTAACTGAAGTCGGTCGATTCTGCCTCTGGATGAACAGTGAGCGTTGCTGGGAGGGTGGATGAACAGTTCCCGGTGGGGGTGGATGAACAGGACCCCGTGGTGTTGCCTCTGGATGAACAGGACCCCGATCGATCGAGCCGGTTGGGGCTGGATGAACAGGACCCCGTGGAGGGCTGGATGAACAGGACGACCCCGTGGAGGGCTGGATGAACAGTAGACGGTGGAGGGCTAGATGAACAGTAGACCGTGGAGGGGTGGGTGAATAGGAGCCCGTGGAGAGGGCTGGTTGAACAGTAGTCGGTGGAGTAGCACGCGGTGGAGGCTGGTTGAACAGGAGCCCGTGAATGAACAGTCGCAGGTGGAGGCTGGAGGAGGTCGTGATGGAACAATAGCCCGTGGAGGCTGGAGGGGGTCGACGGTGGAGATGAACAGTATCCGGTGGAGTTCCGTTTTGCGGTACACTACACCCTCCCGATGAACAGGACCCCTGTTTCGACCGTAGTGCTCAAACAAAAGTATGTTTCCTTCGTTTTGCGGTACGCCACACCCCTCCCGATCAACATGACCCCGTTTCGACCTTAGGAGGTCCAACACAAGTCCGTTTCCTCCGTCTTGCGGTATGCCAGACCCCTCCCGATGAACAGGATACCGTTTTGAACATGGCCGGTCAAACACAAGGCCATTTCCTCCGTTCTGCGGTACGCCAGGCCTTGTTTCCATGGCTGTTCCGTCCAAGCAGGTTGGCTCCCACGCGTTCCATTGCCATCCGATGAACACGACGCATTCCGTTGCCTCCCCATGAACACGACGACGACGTTTTTTTCGGGCGACGACGACGATGTTTCTTCGTTCCGACCCAGCCATGTACACGATCCCTGACCGTACATATGTGCGAGTAGGCGTTCGAGACCCTGCCCGTATGTACATACGTGGCCGTATTTTCTTGCACACTGGCCGCTGTACCTACATATACATGGCTACGTGCAACGTGCGCGCCTCTACTACGACACGTGCGCGCCTCTACATGGACCAGAGTGTATGTACACGTTCGCGACCAGAATGACAATGCTACGTACGCTTCGACCAGGTGGGCCCCGACTGTCAGGAACTTCCTTGCGTGTGAAGATGTAGCTAGTGGGTCACAACAGTCAGGGGGGCGAATCGTTTTTTTTCCTGGACGCACTTCCTTGCGTGCGAAGATGTAGCTGGTGGGTCCCAGCAGTCAGGGGGGAAACATTTTTTTGTGAAATACGGTGGCCCGTTCGGTGGGTCCCCGCTGTTAGGTGGAGGAATAATTATTTTGCGTGTAATAAGGAGGCACTTCCTTGCGGCTGCCGTGGACCCAGCTGTCAGCCTCTCCATGTACAGTACTCTTCCGATGGAAGTCGGTCGTTGACCACATTGACCACGCCGCGCCGAGAGCACCATGACGGTGGACGACGGCAAGGCCTAGGAAGGGGACGACGCGGAGCCGGGGAAGACACGGCAGTGGATACCCACGCGGAGAGGAGTACGAGGGTTCACTGGTTCGGCTGCGGTGTGAGGCTGCCGTCGCCGCAGAATAACATGGTTTTTGGGTGAGTAGAGAGATGGCTTAGCCAGCAGTGGGAGTAGTAGGGGCGGTGAGGCCTCCGCGGTAGCACAGCCGGCCACGAGAGGCAGGAGCAGGCGGCATGACCGGCGCTGCTTTGGGCGGCTGGAGCAAGAAGACCAGAGGTTGAAGAAGCACGACGGCCGTTGGATGGACATCATACAGTCACTACAGCTAGAATCGTTTATATTGACTAAGTTGACAAAGCCCTTGGTACGCGTCAACTTAGTAGGTCCACATGTCAGCTTCCGAAGCGGTGCGCCCCAGATGTCAGAGGGAGGAATCATTTTTTGGGCGGTTGAAGCTAGAATATCCGAGATTGAAGAAGAAGCATGACATCCATTGGATGGACATCCATCGGCCACTGCTGCTAGAACCGTGTGTTGACTATAAGTTGACAAAGCCTTGCATACGCGTCGACTCTCATTTTTTTGAGGGGACGCGTCAACTTAATAAGGCCACAAGTGTGTGGCAGAGAACTTATACCCCATTTAAGATTTGTAAGAATGTGCGGCAGATTTTTGAATTTTAATGGAATTTACTACAGCCCATTTATAGTTTGTTAAAAGTACAACCCATTTCAACTAACTGTTCAAAACAGAATTCAATAAAATTTCCCACATTTTGATGGGATCCGAAATACTTTTATCCCGAAATTTCTAGTCAGATTAAATGCAATTTCAATATAAATTTATATTACGCAAAAATCCAACGAAACATTGCGCTCGCAACAATTAATGAAATTAAAATTTTCAATATTCAAAAATAATCTTTTATAAAGTAATTACGTGTTTGGTGCATTTTTTATAGTTACTGCCCAGTTTTTATAATTACATCCTATTTATTATTTCTTAAAGCCTATTTTCTTATTAAGCCTAGTGCATCCCTTCTAGGAAAGATTTGCAGCCCAGCGGGGCGGAGAATAACAACTTGACCTTGCCTGGGTATTCCTAAAAAAAGTATAGATGGGCTAGCCATTTTCAGCTTGAAAAAAATTAATATTTGGGCTGGATATCTGGCCTGGGCTAGACGGGCCACAACCCGCCCAGTTAATACCTGCAGCGATATTTTCGTTGTTGTTCAGAGGAGAAAAATTAGTATCTGGACTAAACATCGCTTAAGAAAAACTTTGCAGTGCTCACACCTCAAAAACACAAATACTGCTCGAGCTGCTTGGTCCTAGCCGTCGGCCGCTTCTTGTGCAATTCTCTCGTTTATTGGCTACATAGGTTGACAATGGTGTGGGACCATGATGTCAGGAAACCAGGAGGAAGTAAAAAAATATAGTTTTATATACTAATAAGGAGGCACTTGCGTACGTGCGGCTATGACCCTGGTGGGTCCCCACTATCATCCTCTCCAAGTAAAGTCATCTCCTCATCCTCATGTCCGTTGACCATTTTGACAACGCGAGACGGCGACACCACGACGAGCGCAACAACTTGAAGGATGACGGAGAGGGCCTCGCGGGCCCTACGGATGGTCTGATACAGCACCCGCTGCTCATTCAGGAAGCCACGATCATAGGGCTACATGTCTGCGACGGCATTGTCGTTTGCTTGTTCACCGGTGCTCGTTGAGAAGACGGAGGTTGTAGCACAAGTCCTCCTGCGCTGGTAGCTCTTCCGCCATTAGGGCGTAGAAGTGCGGCCACACCTGCTCTATGGTGAACACGACATGAACTGGCTTGGACAGTGGCGCCGGCTGCTGGTCGGAAGCTACATCCATCGTCTGATTGTCGTTGCTCAGCTCGGCGAGCTAGCTGGCGAGCCAACATGTTCGGCTGTTGGACCGACCCCCTGCCAAGCACGAGCCTGACTGCCCTCGCCCACCCAGACCGCCTCCCTCGCCCGCGCGCGCTTTTCGCCCGAAACGGTCAGCGTCGCCCGCCCCGCTACCCGGTGCAGGCGATTGCTCTGCCTCCAAACAACACAACTGTCGTCTGTCCATCCTTCTGCCGCCCACATTAATGATACGCGGTTGCCGAGACAGCTACTACGGCACCACACGTCCGTCCCTCCGCCGCCCACTATTGCTCTATAAACTGCTGTGCCGGCCATAGCCACAGTCATCCGCATTCGTTCCCTTTCTCCTGTCCACACCACTACTGCCCACCATGGCTTCCTCGCGCTCCAGCGCTCTTCGGGATGGGCGGACGATGGACTACATGGAGATGGCAGCCATTGCTACCGACTGGCTGGCCGGCAGGGAGCCGGAGGATGACGACATCTCAATGGAGAACATGGTAGTCGATGATCCTGCGCCAACCCCCTCCTCCACGCCATCCTCGCTGGTGCATTGCACCATGACCATCGGCAAGGCCCATGCCCAATATATGGACACGGTAAGGTAGAAGCGTGAGGAGCAGTTCCGGGAGGCGCAGGCCAATGGCGCCTACAACCACCATCTCCTCTAGGAGCACCTGCAGGCGCTGCTCGACTCATACCGCTCCGCCCACGAGGGCTGTCTCAAGCACTGGCGGTACCGCATGCGGGTGGCGGAGGCTGCGGCCGCCTACAAAGAGGGCGATCAAGCGGGTGAGGCGCTGCTTGGCGAGACCGAGGATGAGGCAGAGGACAATGCCAGCTCCGACGAGTCCCTGCTCTGCTGGCGTCGACGAGGCCCTACTCTGGTGAGGCCCCACGGCGCAAACAACGAGGCAGAGGACACCACCGGCTCCGCCGAGGCCCCACCCTGCCGACAATGAGGGGGAGGATTTCCCCTGCTCCGTCGAGGCGCCGCCCGCCGGCAACGAGACAGAGGACATTGCCGTCTCTGCCGAGGCCCCGCCCTGCTGCCAACGAGGCCGCGCCACACAGAAAACGAGGAAGAGTAGAACACGGTAGGTCGCCGCCGCTCGGGTCCAAGTAAGGCCGCCGCTGCTACCCTCCGGTTGCTGACACTGAGCTGTACGTCATGGAGCAATTCTATGATTATAGGATGATTGAAGAGCGCTTCGTGGTTGAGCAAGCTCATGAGATACAGTCATTTGCTAGAGAACTTGAGCCCAGATGCAGGTGGGTAGCTTCGGTTAATTAATTATACCTCTAGCGCACCCCTTTTAGTTGAAGAATGTATGAAATGTAATGAATCCGACATGTTTATATGAAATCCGACCATGTATGAATGAACTTATTTCGATTAGTTCGAATTCTTGTATCACTGGCATTGGACGAACATGCAAAACAATACATACTAGCATTATTCCCAGGGTGATCACCTCGTTTGCAGCAGTTTCACATGTACTCCCTTCGGTCCTTTCAAGTCTGCATACAAGTTTTGTGTGCAGTCAAAGTATCTCTACTTTGACCAATCTTATAGAAAAAAGTATGCACTTTCACAATGTGCGAAGTAAAAAGGAGCAGAAGGAGTACAAAGAGTTTGAGCAGCTTTTTAACGTTCCTGTACGTTGCAATCAAACAAACAAGCCTGGAAATTTATAGAAAACATTCAAAACAATCGATGATTATGCATGTCAGCGATTCACATGTCAGAGCTAATATTTACTTCACAACTAAAGAATAAAGAAAAAATGGATCAATGCTGCTGACAGCAAAGGGCGTCCCATTCGAAAATATCAAACGCATGTCTTCTTGCTAAAATCAATGAGCAAAATTTGACAAGGTTGTCCCATTCCAAAATATCAAATGCCTATGATTGTGGAATGGGCAAGGTTTTCCATCAGTTCGAACATTGACATGGCACCTCGTGCTAAATAAACCAGCTATTCTTCTTGTGCAGTTCCACCAAAATCAACCAAATTTGCTCAGCACCTCCTTTCTTGTGGTGGAAATGAATGATTCGATGTATTCATGAACATTTTGTGTTATTCCCACTGAAATCAAGCTGAGCACCCCCGTTTGCACAAATACAAAAAAGTGATTAGTATAAAGCAAAGTGTACTATGAATTGACAGTTTAAACAGGCACCTACATGGTCCATGTAGAGCACACTTTTAGAAAAATGGAACTCACCGGAAGGAATCCTAGAACAACATTGTACTCATGCATCACAACAAGAAAATGGAGATTCGTCAGTCCTTCTGAGCTGAAGTTAGTTTGGTCTTGTGGGGGGTAATGTAACCATCCTTCAACTGCTCCTTCTGATGAGAAGATAGACATGGCTTCTTCATCCTGGCATAACCAGAACTAGTCACTTCACGTACTCCATATTCTTCTTCAGAGGATGATGATCCTGTTGTGCAAAGACAAGAGGACAACTAAATGCTAGCATCCCCGTTTGCTCGAAAAAAAGGAAATGAAATATTTAAAATAGCACAGATGAAGCACTTCTCAAGGATAATACCACTTTTTTATGACAGTATCTAAATAGTAGCACAACATCAACAGAGATGACAAAGCTCAATCATATGGATGAAATCAGTGGGCGAGTACCAACCTTTGTCAGGAGGCTTATTGTGTAGAGCATACAGATGAAGCACTTCTCCGGAACCATCTATTGCTATCTACTGTGGTGGCCATGCTTACTATATACTCCTCGATTAGTTTAATGTTACAACATCTTCTTGTGCAGTTCCACTAAAATATATGGTATCTTCAAAGAAGATCCCTGTTTGCACAAGTAGAGATAATTACGTATTACATTAAGAGTGGCATGAAATCAGTGGCAAAACAATTGCTCATTCCAGCCATAGCAATAAATTAAGATGCAAAACTATATCATTACTTGTGTCATCACAGTTCCAGTGCTTCATTACAGCATCGGGAGTTGATTTTTGTTTTTTCTTCCGCTTGTTCTTCCCCTTCATCACTTGGTTCAATACAGACAAGCTTCGCCTTCAATGTAAGATTTCGCATGTCAATTAGGTTGCACAACTATAGCACTAAACAATGACATTAATTTTCTGATGAAAGTGGCAAAATACAGGCCAACTGTTGTGAAATATCCTTATCTTACCTCAATTGGATATTACGGTGCACATACAGATTGGAAGTCTTGTCTCCATTTGTGCAGTTCACTAAAATCAAGCAACATTACCATAAAAGTAGCACAACATATGAAAGCACATTGCAGAATCTTGTGAAAGAAGGCTAGTACTGACCTCTCATGACGCGGAATGCAAACAACTCACAAGAAGAAGATTTGAACCAAATTTGCCAACACGGATCAAAAGTAAGATCTCCTCTTGTGCAGTTCCACTAAGATCAAGCAACGTTTTCAGTGTGAAATTTTGGTTGAACTGCACAAAACACTCCTAAAACAAAAGTGTTTTGTTCAGTGCAAGAAAAGGTCACAATGGCAATGAGGTGAACTAGATAACTCTGTTTACACATAGGTGCAAAGGAAACAACTAGTGGTCAATAATGGTGGATGACACAGAAGCCAACAAAAAGAAGCATCTACCTTATCTAAATGGGAAAGAAATCAAGACAGTAGCATTTCTCAAACGGTGGCATTGATTAATATTAACAGAGAGATTATATTAATAATAAACTTCATTAAACATGTAATTTTATTTTAACTGTGGCATTGCATCGATTTTCCAGCGGCATTATTAGAGGGTGTTTGTTTACAGGGACATTTTGGTGGAGGGACTAAAAAACTCCGTGTCAGTCCCATCTAAACCAAACGGGAGGGACTTTTAGGGACTAAAGGTGGGCATTTGGGACTAAAGAAAGAAGACCCCGAGGGAGAGTCTTTTTGGGACTTTTTCCAACAGTTGCCCCTGCCACGCATTGCACCTTGTCTCTATTAGTTCATTACTAGGGGTAACATGGTCTTTTAGCATGTCATTTAATAACCTCTAGTCCATGTTTAGTCCCTGGAACCAAGCAGGTAGGGACTAGGGAGTTTTTAACCAAACAGGGCCTTAGATTAACAACAACTAAAGAGTTGCACGGGACAGTGGACGTACCAGCACCATGTGCATCTACCGATATACTGGGGTGATGCACAGTCTGTTGCAACAAAGAACAAACAACCAAGGAGCATATTTGTGTTGGTCCCAGTTTTGTTATCTTTAGACACCTTTCCCTATGTGAGCGCAGCAAATCTAGTCCTACTCAAACTCTACAGCCTTGGCCCCCAAAACAAAAGATCAGTTCGTTACAGATGTGCGTACTGCGTTTGTCATTGTTTTCCCTTTTCGACAAACGTAAGTGCTGGATAGCCAGTCTGTACTAGTACTTTCCCCCCTTCCTTTCCTGTTCGAACCACGTCCTAGATTTATGCTATACAACTTTCCCCCATTCCTTTCCTCTTTGAACCACGTCTTAGATTCATGTGATACAACTTTCCCCCTTCCTTTCCTTTTTGAACCACATCCTAGATTCATGCTATACAACTTTTCCCACTACTTTCCCCCATTCCTTTCCTCTTTGAACCACGTCCTAGATTCATGGTATACAACTTTCCCCACTACTTTCCTGTTTGATCCAACACCTAGATTCGAGTGCAGAAGCAGAAAAAGCCCACATGCAGCTAGAGCAACGCATGTGGAATAAGTAAATTATACCTTAAGGTTCTTGGGGTGTGGTTCAGTGGGCGACCGGAGGCCGTTCGGCCCACACTATGTACGACGGCGAAGAAGAAGGGGTCGGAGGCCCTCCCACGCCGCCGCTGGGTGAAAGTGAATAGTTGCGCCGGTAGTGGATTCCCTCCCTCGCCGACAGCGACAACGTTAAGCCTCCTTCCCTTCCCGGCGGACGGATCCTTCAGGCTCTTTGAGCAGCAATGAGGGGAGAGAGAGGCCAACGAAGTCTTGTTTAGATCTGGAGAGGGTGAGACCGTGAGAGAGTGTGAAGAGAGCAACTACAAGCAGACCATCAGTGAGGGGGAGAGAGAGGCCAACGAAGTCTTGTTTAGATCTGGAGAGGGTGAAAGAGTGTGAAGAGAGCAACTGCAAGCGCTGAGGCTCCAGCGTGTATATATATACTGGAGAGAGTGTGAAGAGCGCAAACCCCAGAAAACAAGCGTTGAGGCTGCAGCTGATCGTATAGCTCTGTATCCATCCATTTTGAGCAGTCAAAGAATCCTCCTGGCACGAATTATGCTCAAGTGTATTTATCGAACCCGAGACCTCAAGTTTGATGAGCAAACAGGCTAACCAGCTACACAACCCTCCCGTTATGTTCAACGAGAGGAAAATAACCTTTTATACATTCCTACATTCATGTGACAAGCATGCCATGTTTTTTTGTGTGGGAGACATTGGGATTTAAATCATAATCGTGTCATGTGGCTTTGGTGGTAAGACTATCCACAGTGGTGCAGAAATAATGCAGCCTTAGTCACCTTACCTCTCTCCATGTAATACGTTGGGTCCCACCAGTCAGAGGGTGATACAAACAAATTAATAAGAAAAATTAAAAGCGCCAGCGGTGTATCTTACCCCACACATCTTGCTACTGCTCGGGAACACTGTCTAATTGATCCCTCTATTCGCTCACGTACTATTTTAAGTGAATCCCTATTTTTTTGCGGGAAAAGTGAATCCTTATTATAACATGCACACAATTTTGGGCACTTGTATTCGACCTAAGTCAGTGTGCCACCGTATCTCGTACGACTCCCTCCGTCTAGGTGTAATAAGTCACGTTAGAAGGTGCAACGGGACCAAGGTGCAAGCAGATTGGAGGAGAAGGAGAAACTTGACCGGTCATTCCTCCAATCAAAGCCCTGATTTCTATCTCTAAACGCAAAAATTAAGGATGAGGCTTGCCTGCTCCCGCGGCCTGCTCCCATATGTGCTCTCGCATCACTCGTTTTTAATTTAATGGCCGCTTCCCGCCTTCCTCCCCTGTCCCTTTTTTATAGGAAAGAAAAACAAATAATTCCCGTATTTACCTATCCCTTCCATACACAAGTCTGGACTCTAACAAATCGTACGGAACCCGTGCAATCCCAGCAGCGAAGTGAGGATACAGCTCGGCGGCGAAGTGAACCATCAAAACACAGGGCATTCATTGGGCTCATCCCGCCGCCACGGCGACGGCGGCGGCCACCAGGGAATGCTTGTTCTCGACCAGGGCCTTCGGCACGAGCGGGAGCTGCAGCCCGACGTTGTACGGTTAGGGCATTGCCCCCACAATGTCCGCCTCGCCACCGACGTCGCTGAGAACGGGCATCGCCAGCTGCTCATCAACATGATATTTAACCAATTCTGCACCGCCACAAGGCGTCGTGGGTGTTCATCAACTCCTTCGAGCCATAGCATGACATGGTTGATATGCTCCCGGGCGTCGCACCGCCACTCATCCCCATGGGTCTGCTCGTCAACCTCAAGAAGGAGTCCGACACCCGTGGCAGCATGATGAAGGCGGCGGACGACTACCTCGTATGGCTGGATGCTCAGGAGCTGGGCTCCATGGTTTAGGCATCGCTCGACAGTGTCATTGTGCTACACGTGGAGGATCTGGCCGAGATGGCGCACGGGCTCGCGTCAATTGGCCCCCCTTGCCTGTTGGTAGTGCACTGGTGCCGCCGGACATCAGCATGTATGTTACATTGTCAGACATGGCATGCTGGTGTTGTGGAGACCGAGGGACCTTGTGCTCGCGCTTGTCGAGCGCATCCATAGAGCAACCGCTACATCGCGTGCACCGACAGTGATGCAACAGCTTGCCGAGACTATGGTCCTGTCGAGGGCGGCCATAGAGCACCGTCGCTTGCACTGGCGGTGGTGCAACAACCTGTCGAGACTATGGTGAACTCTTCTGTTTGTGCCAAGTTGGGAGATCTGCATGCATGCACGGGCTCCGTCCTGTATACGTGCGGGAAAGACACTGCAATACAGGGTTGTTTGCATTTTTTGTTATGGAGAAAAGGTGTAACACCCCTGATGTAACTGACCATATTTGTACTCCGACTCTTGCCATTTCTGGCTCTAAGTTATGAGATTCGTGGTTGGGTTCTTGTCCTTGTTTTTTACATTTTGCTCATGTCAAGCATTTCATATCATGTCATCATGTGCATCGCATCTGCATACGTCTTCGTCTCATGCATCCAAGCATTTTCCCCGTTGCCCGTTTTGCAATCCGACACTCCTATGTCCTCCGGCGCCCCCTTTTGCCTCTTTTCATGAGCGGGTGTTAAACGTTCTCAGAATGGACCGAGATTTTTCAAGCGGCCTTGGTACGCCACCGGTAGACCGCCTGTCAAGTTTCGTGCCATTTGGAGTCCATTTGATACTCCAACGGTTAACCGGGAAACCGTAAAGGCCTCGTTTGTGTTGCAGCCCAACACCCCTCCGAAGTGGCCCAATAACCCATCCAAAACCCTCCATCCTCACGGTCGTTCGATCATGATCGCGTGGCCGAAAACTGCACTCCATTTGGACACTCCTACCTCCTCCTACCTATAAAAAGGCCTCCTCTTCCGAAGTTTCGGGCGAAACGCTAGATCTGCCCTCTCCCTCCGCGCCGGACACGTCCGAACGGCACCGGACGCATCCGCCGCCGCACCCCAGCCACTCCGGAGCCGCCACGTGGCCTCGCCTCTGCCCCGCGCCTGCTGGCCCTCCGGGCCCGTC
>NC_041384.1:416301173-416325607 GCF_002162155.2 Triticum dicoccoides
CCCACCGCTGCCTCGTGCCTCCTCTCCTCGCCGCCGACTTCTCCGCCGTCGTTGCCGAACCTCGCCAGCGACCAGCGCCGCCACTCGGCTCCGGTCGTCCCGCGCGCGCCGCCCAGGGTCGTCGCGCCGCTGTCCACCACCGGCGCCGCCCAGCTCCGGCGCCGCCTCATCCTCCTCCGGCCTCTCCCCGCCGTACCCTCCACTCTGACGAGCACTCCGGTGAACCTCGTCATCTGTGCCGCCAGATCCAGATCCGAAAAACCCTAGAGGTTGACCTGATTTTTGCCTAAGTCTTTTCATCTGCTATTTTTTTCAAGCACTGTTCAACATGCCATAACTCCTCATCCGTAGCTTCGTTTTGTGCACGCCACATATAAAAATGTTCATCATGGTGTGCTCTTCATTTTGTTCCATTGTGACCTGCTTGTTTGATTCCATCTTGATGCCCAAATTGTTGATACAAGAGTGCTATAAAATGTTAGTTCCTGTTTCTTAGCAGAGTATGAGCATTTGTCATTTTTGCTACAATTGTTGTGTGCCTCATATGGGCATGAGGTTTACATGTGTTTTGGGCTATGCCATGCCATCTTTACAGGGATGTATGCCATGTATTTTTTGATCAATGTGATGACTAGCACAAGCATGCAAAGTAGCTTTCATAATATTGCTGATTTCAGGGACTTAGAATTTCACTAAGTCATTGCTCTGATGTTATTTTTACTAGATGACTCGTTGCGCCCATGGCGCAACAAGCCAATTAGAACCTGATATTATGTGGGTATTATAGTGCATAGGTCAGCACCTTAAATCGTTTGAAAGAGAAAGAAAGAGAAGCTTATTTGAGGTGATAGATCCATAAAATCAATTTAGCAAATATTATGTCTGCATAAAACATAACCTTATCAGCCAAAGAGGGCATTCATATTTCAGTATCAGTATGGATTCATAGCTTAAATCAAACTATATAGGGGGCAATCAAGCAGATTATGTTTCAAATAAGTGCTTCATAATAAAATTTCATGAATTATCGTAGGCTCAAATTTTTTTCGACATGGCTTCCACTAACTCGTGCCTCCTTTAAATTGAACCTGCATAAAAAGTAGAGCCGAGGAAGATTAGAGGCATGACTATTGTTAGTTGACCAAACTGAAAGACCTAATTAAAACTATGCTATGAAAAAACTCATCTCAGTAAACACAATATAACTCTATAGGCACGAAAAAAAGAGGCAAAACAATATCAAGAGTAGATTGAAAGAACATGCATGATATGATGGCATCTACCGGGACAGCAATTAATAAAACTAAAATATGGCAATGTAACTAATAAACACTATCAAGTTTCCAAAAGAATGTCTTTTATCCAAAGATTACCGTCAAATTAAATTAAAATTACAGCACCTTATTCAATTCATATTCAAGCACCATGAACAATAGCATCCATGGAGTTCATTTCTAAACTATACACTTATTCAGCAAGCACTTCTAACTTCAGGATGGGTGTTTACTGTATTTTTTTCAGAGATGTACAAATATATTAACTTGTTAACTCGACAAGAAGATGTATAAGCTAGCAGTTAGTGTTCTCAGAAAATGAGCAGGCAGGAAATAGTATACGACACTTTAGTGGCTCAGACCAACGCTACATCTACAAACTATTTGCGAAGGAAAAAGAAACTGAATGTGTCTTGAATAAACCATAAGTATTCACAGATGTACTAACAAAGCACGGTCACTTTGTGGCATCAGAACCATTCGGTCAAATCTTGTATATGAAAAATGCATTGTATACTAAGATAATAGACTATCGATACTGACAAAACAGGGCGATGAGAAGTGATTTACCTGTGCTCTGTATCCATAGAATCACACTAACAACTATCCATCAAAGTTCTAGCCTCTGGAAAACACAACAAAAATGAAACCACTGCTATAAATTGCTGGAACCGTAGCCTAAACAAATAGAAAATCTGCGTGCTCGAAAAACTCTAGAACTGACATTGAAATTTAGACACTGGAAGCAACTCGAAGATGCCAACTTACATCTTCTCACAATCTTTCAGTTTGCTAACTCTGCATGGTCAAGTTAGAACTCTCAAGGTTCAGGTTAGATCAACTCAAGAAACTCATTAAAAAAAAGAATGACAACACATATTCTAGCCTGAAATAAACTTCATGGTGTTTAGAGTGAAACAGAGCAGCTGGAACGGCAAAGATGCGCAGCGACGAACACACACGTGCGCGCGCGCGCACACACGCACACACAAATAGGGAGACTATGCCATTCAAACTCCTACAAAAAACTCTTGAAATAACTACAGAACATATAAATAGTCTTGATGTCTGGCAGGGCCACCGAGCAAAATAAATGACAGCAAAGGTGTGGTGTAAAATAAATTCTTGGTTGTGTCTCATGCTTTCTTCAATTCTTGGTTAAGATAGAAGATCTCAAGTAACACCTCACAAAGGCTTAGGAGCGTTTAGAGAGAATCGAGTTACTGGGTTTAAGCATGCCAAGTAATCAAATAACAAAAAGGCAATTCTTAAGCAAGTCTAATAACAATTTTCCATTGCACGTCTTCAACCTTTCTCTCTCCATACTTACCTTGATCCTATCATCACAGGAATTGAAGAAAACATGGAGTCAAAGTACAACTGAACGATACAAACCAAAAGAGGGATTGTAGCATTTATTTTTCTTCTTACCATAAGATCTCCTTCAACTCTTCTGCTTTGGCCTTGCAGACATGGTCGGACAGCTTGTCATTGTGACTGCAATCTGCACATGAAACGAGTGCTCGCAATAGGAAGCAACATGAGCATCACTTCAGAATAAGTTTTTGTAGCTAGACAAATTAAAGTTGGAGATAGTACTTCTTAAGGCTGATGGAGGGTGCAAAAGAATTGAAGTTTCTTGTTCATGTACTGCTTGGAGCTAGCTTAATAAATTACTTCAATTGGAGATTGTACTACTTCAGAATAAACTTGGAAACTAAATGTGTAAACTTGCATATTCAATGCGCAAAAACCAAAATTCCAGATAAATACTATGTATAAAAAAGGGAAGGAAACCATAAATTTGTTTGATTCTAGAACATCCAACACGAGTACATAATAACAAACAACTAAATCAAATCCGTAAAGTGATATCCTCTTCACTCCCATAACCATGGGATCCTAATAGTTAAAACCAAAGGGGCTTACTGTCTAGCACCATGAATGGTGGGCTAGGCAGCCTGGGTTAGCTCCTCAGCTCTATCTTATTATAACTCATGCCTAGTTTCTCCTAGACGTCAGTCATCTGAAAAAATACTTATCAAAGTACTCCCTCCGTCCAGAAATACTTGTCATCAAAATGAATAAAAGAGGTTGTATCTAGATGTATTTTAGTTCTAGATACATCCCTTTTTGTCCATTTTGATGACAAGTATTTTCGGACGGAGGGAGTACTTCGCTTTGATCTGCTGAATATCTTATGTATGACTCTGCATGACTGCATGTACTTGCGTCTTTAATTGTCTGTTACAAGTTACAACAGCTATTTTACCATCTGTATATTGAATGCTATTATTACTTATTAGTAACATCAGAATCTACTGAATTATTTGATTGATTATACTGATGCAGGACAGTTTAGGCAATATACCTCAACCTGGAAACATATATAATCCCAATCATCAACAAGCAACTCTGTCAAAAAACAACCCTTCCTCATCTTACAATATGGTATGATCATGGTCCTGTAATTAGCTTGTTTAACGTTGTAGCATTGCGTATGATTATTCGTGTTTTCAGGAAGCAGATAGGAACACTTTCCCTCAACATGCTCAAGATCGGAATGATCAACTTGCTGAACACATATACCATGGATCAACTTCTAATCAGTATGCTTAGTTCATATTTTTGAAATTCTGTTAGTTATCAGCCATCCTGTGAAATTTGTCATCGACATGGAAAGATGTTAACCTCTGTTTCTTGCGGAACAATGTTTCAGGAATATAGCAGCTACTACTCACTCTAATTGTTTTGAAGAAAATGCTAATCCTACAGAAGATAGATTAGATGCTGATCCGCCGAATGATAATCAAGCGTCCTCAGTTGATGGTAAGGCGTTGCGGGATGAAACGGACTTGTTCCTTGGAGAAACCAAAAAAATTTGTTGTGAAGCTGTTGTGAACTCAGCTAAAATGGATCTAGCTGTGAATTGATAGCTATAGTAATTAGTCTCAGTTTCTAATATAAATGGACTCTTGGAGGCAAGGATAGTGCTATAATTACTATTCCATGGCAGATGCAGTGCATAGAAGTTGGCTGTCAAGAAAATTTTCCTTTTTTTTTGCAGGGGAGCACAAGACGTTCATCTACCAGATCTCAGCAAAGTGCTGGCATGCTCAATATCTCACATTCGATTCCTTTCAATGATGAAACAGAGGGTGGAAAAACCAATGGACTCAAAGTAATCTCACTGGACCGCAGTAAAGCTGCCACTGGTAATTTTAGTGAATCCAACAAGATCGGAGAAGGTGGATTTGGTCCGGTTTACCTGCTGTTGCGTGCGAAGAAAGGGGCTGTCGCTGCTGCTCCCCTTGTCCAGATCGACGAGCACCATGGAGGGGCCCCCTGAAGTAAGCTGAAAGAAAAGAGATTAGCGACGGAGACCACGCGCTGGGGCAGAGGAGGATGGGAGAAGTGGAGGGGAGGAGGAGGCGGCGCAGTGGTGATAAGAGAAGAGAAAGGAAAGAGACACCCTCACCTGTAGCCGAGCTTCACTGGAAGCCATGGGTGGGGAAGGGGAGGCGCCCTCGGGTTGAGAAGGGCGGAATCCCATGGCCCGCGGCGTCAAAAGGGCCTCAATGACAAACCAGGGTCGGCCTACTCCTCCTGCCCGTCATCGTTCATGGAGCTGCAGGGAAGATGGAGAGGGCCGCCCGGACGGAGCGCTGCCACCGGTGCTTCTTATCGCCATCGCCGGCTTCTCCTCATCTCAGGCTTGCTGCTCCTTCCCCCCACCGCAGGCCTCCCCTACTCCTTCAGCCCAACCGTCCGGCCGCTCCTGCTCTCCATGGCAATGCCCGATCTGGAACCATGCCCCTCGCTGGTTGTGTGGGGAAGGCGAGGCGGAGGCGCTACGAGAGGGGAAGAGGAGGAGATGGCGGCGGCGGCGGGCAGGACGAGGGTGTAAAAGTGAGGAGGAGGAAAGTCATGTGCGTCGTGTGCTAGGTTTTCACCTGTTCGACCAAGCAGCAGCCACCCGTGACGCGGTGCCCGCACAACCCACACACTGCTCCTTGGTCATACCGACGAACGAGCCCACCGGTCATGCAGTGTCAGCCCAAGCCTGTGCGTGCACAAGAGACGGACGGTTTACCAGCTGCCACCAAGGTAAAAAGCAATACAGTAAATGCATCGTTCGATCCAGAATCGCTAGCGCGCGCAATGCCTCCAGGAGGGCGGGTAGCATAGCGTCCTTTATATGTCTCACTAGATGACCCGGTTGCGCCAATGGCGCAAGAAGTCAATTAGAAGCAATGTTAGTGAAGAATAAGTAAGAAATGTAGATGAAAAGATAATGTAATGGGGATTGTATTGCAGATAGTAGAATGACTTAAATTGGTTTACAGATAGTAGAATGACTGATATCAATTTACAGAAATACACTTATATATAGGCAGCCTCACAGCATATTTAGGCATCTTCTTAGTCTGATCATGGTCTTCAGAGGATATGTACGAAAAAGCAGAGTGCCAGTCGTCGGATAATGCTTGCATGGTAGACTTCCACACAGGTACTTGAAGGCCTATAAAAGGTGTTGGTTCCACTCTCAGACCATTTGGAGTAGCCCATATAGTTATTATCTCCGGAATATCTTTGCTTTCATTGGTCCATATGACACACTTGTAGAACCATATATCAAGGAAATCTCATTTTTTCAATAACTTCATGTTTGAGCAAGCCCAAAGACCATGTCAAACCCGAAGTGTTTTGAAATAATTTGACTTCATTAGTAGAAGTAGGTTTTAGCAACCACTTAGGGTACTACTTCAAACCCTTTAAGATGAAAAATGAAGGATATTTGAAAATGTATACTTGAGCATGCATATTTTGTTATCTTATTCATGTAACATAGCTAGAGCCAAGTGGCGCAAGGTCCAAATTCAAATCCAATGTGTTTTGAAACAAATTGTGTTTCTTTAATAATTTTAAATTTTAGAAACCATTCAGGTGCATAGTAAGAATCAACTAAAAATGAAGTATTCAAACACCATTTTCGACTATTTATGCATATGGTCATTACATAGACAAATAAAAGAGGTTAGTGCCATAGGTAAAATGTACACCTAACATAATAAAATTTCACGTTTCATGGAACTACACTCCTTGTGAAAATAACAAAGTGTAGTATTGCTAACAAGCACAATGAAGGATCGGAGCAAGCAAAAAAGTTGGAAACTCAGGCAACATAGAGGTTGACAAAAAGCTCAATTTTTGCATATACATACAGTACATGTCACATTCAAAATTGAGATATACTGCAGATAACACATTACATCATCAGTATCAATCATGTGGGTTCTACTTTGCAATCACACGATTCAGACAGTTGTAAACATTTGTGATCACGATAGTGTGGTAAGTGTACATATCAATTATGTATTAGGAAAAGAATCTAGCATTAGTTCCCACTTCATTCAGAAACACATGAAAGGGCTAACAGACAGTTATATGTCCACCCACCACTCCTAGCTGTGACTTCCTGAAAGGAATGGGAATAAAAAAGACATTACAGCCTCATGTCCCTTCCTTCTTCGGCTGTTATATTCGCCATGTTCTTACCTGAAACTACACTTACAATTATTTTTCCATGTTACAAGCCCATGAATTCCTCACCTGATAGATAATAATAGTTTCATATTCCAGTTTCTCAATGAGAAATGCATCAAACAAAATAAAGATGAGCATATATCTTCATATATTAGAACTTTGAATAATTAGACATAGAATCCTCTAAATAGAGGCGCTCATATTAAAATAAATAGAAACAATACTATTTTCTTAGTACTATTTGAGAATATCCATTTTTAGCAGGTTATTGCATGGTATGGAAATTTTCATAATGGAGACATAACCTACTCTAGAAACCCATCACGGCTTACATGTGCACCCTCGCACAAGTAGTCAAATACTGAAGCACATATTTTTAGCAACTAATATGAAGTATCAGTATTAGTCTCAAACCACAAAGCCACATTATTTTATTTGTTTTATTTGGTAATAATGCAATATCGACAAAAAGCATCTAGTTGACGTCGTTTACAACATCTGAATAAGATCTATCAGAAACTTTGCATGTTTTCTATGGATATTTAGCTCTGTACTAACATGGTTCAGCCAAGTGAACTAATCACAGTATTGACTCACCTTTTTAGGACTGAATTTCAGCTTGTATCTAGACAAGTTGTGGGAAAGTCCCAAGCTCCTCGGACCAAGGTCCTGTGTGCCCAACCAAGATATAAGCTCACTAAGCTGATTTATGAGCCCTCTCATTAGCTCCATCACATCACTATTGTGAACGCAGCCAATTTTCTGCAAAAGCACATAAAACCTGTAAGCGGAACTGGTAATTCTACAGGAACAGCGCAACTAAGGAACCTAACTGACCAACTTCTCTTTTATAGCATTTCCAAGTTTAGAATCAGCAATAGTTAATGTTTCACCATCTCAATGCTTCAGCTCAAGCAACTACAATAAAGTTATACTGTGTGAGTTAGATTGAGTTAGTAAATGAAAGTATACAAAATATAAGAAACATGACTGAGAGGCATATGAATTATCTCGGCAGCTTGTCAAGCACATTATATCGCCAACAAAAATTACAATGGATATCACCAGGAAGAAGCAGGTCAGTGTCCAACTAAACCATTCATCCTCTCATTATTTTGAGCACATAGGCTGACAAAAAGTAAGTGCAGTCATGAATAAGCTGATGGAAAGTCCAGTATTCTAGGTAATCCACTGCGCAGACAAGATATCATCTATGAGCCTGCTTAAGTAAGTTCAGTTGTGGAGTGTTCCTTGTGCAGTTCATAATAGAAGAAGAAAATACAAAACATGGTATCAATGGTAATGTGATATTTTGAATACTTAATTAGAGGTTAATGAGAATTAACAATTAGTGATTACAATTATATGAATAAGTTCAGTTGCAATTGAAGCCATTTTTGTTTGATATGAGGGTAAAGTTAATTCAGTTGGGGATAGGTCACCATGTTGGCTGGTCAATTATGCACACACGGAAAGGGATGAAATATCTGAAAATGTAATAGTTACAGTGAGGACTCAAGAAAAATGTACATGTCCTCCTCTTTTTCTTGGTTTCTCATACATCTCTTTCTTTCTCTCTCTCTCTCTCTCTCTCTCTCTCTAGAACTGGCCAGTAAAATAAAATCCTTTTTATTGAAATCTCAAACATGTTTGGTTATTTCTGCAACAACAACAAAGTAATCACTATCAAAGAAGAGAGGGGGTGGAGGAGCTACCATACCTGTAGATGGGCTGGTGAAGGTGAAGTCGCTGGCAAGATGGTGAGGTCGCCGGCAAGGAGACCCAGCTCTTCCCGAAGACACCGGCTCCCACGTGCTGCTGGGATGGGGGGGCGCCAAATCCACAGAACGCCACCCTCGCTGGATGTGGCCACCCCATGCTGTAAGCCTTCGTATGCAACATCAGTAGTCTGAATATTCATCAGGTAGAAAAAAGGCAAATGCAGAGGAGTTTAGACTTACCTACCAACACCATGGTCTACATACCCAATTGATTAACTATCTCAATCAGCATACACCCAAATTAATCAATTGGATTCTATTCGTTGCGGAAAGGGAAATGAACAAGAACAAGTCAACTGCTCCATCTGTGTTCTGCCTTCTGCTTGGGCTCCTTTCTCAATCACCCACTACAAAAGTAAGAAATATTTCCGCAGAAGGCATGAAGACGATTAACAAGCCAAGCAAACAGTAGCAGGCACACTAAATAGTGATGTGTGGAATTACCTATCACGAAACGAATTTACGTCAGGGATGTCCTCATTGATATACCAAAAGCAGGCCAGGCTACCAATGAGCCCCTTGTACCTGTTGGAAAGAAACAATAGGGAATAAAATATCGAGGACATGAACAGAAAGAATCAAGAGTGTAGTATAGGAAGCATCGAAATAAATGTCCCAAAAAATAAATGTCCCAGCAAATGACTGAAGCTTATATGCACATAGCAACATTAAAATTTGCAGGTATTTCTTGGTACAGACCAGACCTACGGAATCTATAACAAAGCATGATTCAATCTATTTCTGCACATGGAAATGAACACCATAACGAGAAGGTCAAGTCTATACCATCCCATTGGTTGACAAACTATATCGCAACCTCTGAATCAGACGGACACCATGCAAATGCGACAACAACCAATCATTGAATCTAAGCTTGCAGATACAGTCACACATAGATCGCAAGAGTGAAAGAAGGGATATAATACCTCTGGAGATTTGCAACCTGATGCTCGACAGTCTCAGCCAGTCCACTACAGGGCATCCCTCAGCAGCTCTGTAGGCATAGTTTCATTTTGTGAAAGATGGCATTTTCCTATAAGGTTTTAGAATCCATACCAATATGGAAAAATCGTGACTATGAAATCTCGTTGCAGTTGCCGAGACCATTGCGTAATGCATCTTCTATAAGGTACCAAACAACATGGATACTTGACCTTATGTTCCTAAAGAAAGGAAATTCGGTACTATCAAAATCCTAAAAACAACATCAGACCAGTGAATGGGATTGAAACAAAACCTAAGCAATCAAACCTTATCAAACTCTCATGCATACCCTTTGAGAAAGAAAACCGTATATCTTCAGCCAAAGCAAACAATTTTTGTTGCTTAGGTTCTATCTCAAACTAATAATATTTAGAATTTGTAGCCAACTCATTAGGATCAGGTTATCTTATCAGTATTTATCCAGTGGTATAACTTGAATATGATCATGAAGGGCCTCTGGAGAGGCCAATGTGTACTCATTACAGAATTAGTTCAGGAAAAGTAAGTTGAAACCAATGGAATACAATTGTATCACTTCACATACACCAAGAAGAGCATAAATGAGTAAACGAATAAACATTTGCTCAAGGAGACCAGATCCAATGGCTAAGCAGCTGTAGCATAATAGAGCATAGTATTTTCATTACCTCCCCTATTTCTGGCATCAAAGTCATTTGCCCTCCCTCCTCTCCAAGAAGCAAGGACACAACCAACAGTAGCAAAGGACCCCTGTGATAGGCAAAGAAAAAGAGTCATACTGGCTTGAACCAATCAAACATAAGAAATGCAAGCAGCTAACCAAGGAAGAACACCTAATTGTGAGTGTGTTTTACTGATAATCTAGATCAAACATTGTTAAAGCAACAACCTTAAACATTACATTGAAGCAACAAATAGAAAGTGCCTACATGCTAAACAACGGGACCACTTAGCTTGATGCGGAAATTAGAGATATTAGATTTTGAAACTCCGCAAGCTGTGGTCATGATCTGAAAATTAGGACTAAAATATAATTATGAACATGCATATATCACACTTGCAAAGAGAGAGACAAAGTGCAGTTATAATTATGAACACACATATATAACTTGTGACACATGACAACTGCAACACCAAACAAAAACATGGCTTATTGGTTACCTATTTTGAATTTCTATCATCTCAAATCTGTACAGAACATAAAATTTTAACTCCATGAGCCACCATTGTAACCATTTACCACATGCATCCCGCCATAATGCCATGAACTAAATTAAGGCATCACCTGCTGTAACACATAGGGGAAAAATACTCAGAGTTGAACATGACTGAGCATACATATACAATGCATACTACTGATATTTATCACAGTGGCTGTACCCATTTCTTTCAAGTAATTTTCTTGTCATACTGAATCTACAATCTGACAAAACTGCTTGAGTGTACTGAACTTGACTATACACATGTGTGATTTAACACTAACTTTACTACGGGTTTGATTCAGTTCATCATCATGAATTTGGTTGCCACTATACACAGCAGCCAGACGATCACCAACTATTACTATGATTAGCTTTAACAAGGGGACAAATAGTTTAAGTAGTGGTTAGCTCAACAAGAATCTAAACAATCCATGGCATTCATCTCCTAAGACACATCCAATAGTTGTGAAGAAACAGTTACATCAAGGTGGGGATTGGAACAAGGACTGAGAGAGATGAGGAACATACCTAGTACAAATACAATCTCGGTCCTTTTTTCTCATTGTTGATTACCACCGTTGCCATTACGAACACCTACAAAATATGTGTTCTCAACTCCTGAATATCCCACGAGAAATAGAAGCAATGAAAAAGATGAAAAGTGGACTTAAATTCAAAGAGATGGAGAGAGAGAGAGAGAGATCACCTTGTTCTTCACCAAGCTCTTCCTCCAGATTCATCCCCTTCTCTTTTTTCTTAGATCTGCACACATATGTTCAGAAAAACAATAAATCAAGAAGTAAAAACTGGGGAGGAAGATGACTCGGACGCAGATGGACAACCTAGACTGGGGACATGTGACGACGGCCAGCACCACCTGGAACTCCGACCTTCCTGCTCCTTTCCTCATACCAGCGCCTCATCCTCCCTT
Organism: Triticum dicoccoides; assembly: GCF_002162155.2. Classification (NCBI taxonomy): domain Eukaryota; kingdom Viridiplantae; phylum Streptophyta; class Magnoliopsida; order Poales; family Poaceae; genus Triticum; species Triticum dicoccoides. The sequence continues at coordinate 416,312,872 of NC_041384.1, forward strand.
GCTCCATGCCCACCACAAAGACCACGCCACCCTGCTCTCCTATGGCGGCGACCTGCGCCTGATCCAGACGCACGGCGCACGGCAGCAGCGGATCCAAAAAATAGCCACCCCAAAACTAACCTAAACATCAAATCAATTAGGATTACTGCCAAGAATTAGAACAAGGAAATGCAAAGAAGAAGGCACATACATGGCTGAGGGTTGAAGATGTGCGAGCTCTCGGCAAAGGTGGCCATGGAAACACCTCCGCCCTCCCGTTCGTCGTCGCCGGCCATGACGACCTGGACAAGCTTGTCGCCGTCGCCGTCGCCGTCAGAGAAGCTCGGCTCCACACCAGCAGCTAGCGGGCGCCGACTTGGGGGAGCTGCCGGCGAGGCTCTGGCCTAGGTCGGAGAGGCAAGCAGGGGATCCGGCATCGAGGAAAGAGGAGATGAGGGGACGAGCAGGGAGAGGGACGGGGCGGCGTGGGAGAGAGGAGGGAGCGAGCGAGGAGATAAGGCGGCTGCTTTACTTTTTCCTTTTACCCCTCGTCCGTCTAGGGTTTCTTGCTTTTGTTACGCAGAATTGAAGGAAAGGCACGTCATTCTTTTGACCCACACATAACGAGCCCCACTTGTCATTCGCTCTTCAAACAGCCATGGACGTGAAAAAAAAACTGACGGCCCACCACACGCCAGCAGCCAAAAGGGAGCTACAGGGAAGGAATCCAGCGGCCGAACGAGCATCGCGCACGCGGGGGCGCTAGAATGGCGGGTAGTGTAGGAGCCTTTATATGTTAGATGCCATGTGTTCATGTTGCTACAGAGAGATCCATGCTTCTTTTAAGTATGTTCAGTAAGGATGATTTTGACATATGGTTATGCTCTATCCATCCATGCCCCTGTTTGCATTTATGGAGTGCCCTAGCATGACTAAATCTTGCTCTACTTTTGCTACAAAATGTTCCTGGCAGATTGTTTATGTGTTAATCAATTTTGCCAAGGTTGTTGTTGTGGATCCATGCATGCTATGAGTTTGTTCTTGCTGTGGTTAGCTTCATGATCATGTCTTCTTGCTGGTAGTATGCTTATCTTGTCATTCGAGGCTTCGTGGTGAGTGAATCGAGCTCGCAAAGATGCCTTGCTAATTCTATTTTTGCCATGTCCAGTTTTCTGCTAAGTCTGAATCTGTTAACGAAACTTGCTATGTTTACATGGGTGCCATCATATTTTCTATGCCCTTTTGGCTTATGGTCAGTAAGGGACTTTTGTTCTATGCTTTGAGTATATTCATGCCATGCCTTGTATTGATATGTTCTGTTCCTGTAGCATGTTGTTATCTTGCTCTAAACATTGCTTCCTGATGTTAATTCCTGGCATGTTAGTATTTTCACCAAGTCTGTGATGCTGATATCTTTTGCACTTTTGCCATGCTTGTTTGAACATTCTCTTGTGTGAATTAGCCGTAGCTCAGTGTTCATCTTTTGTCAAGAATGTTGAGTAGATCACTTCAATGTGCTTTGTTTCTATGTTGGAGTGCAGTAGCTTAGTTTCTTGTTGCATTCTAGATGTCATCGTGTTGTTAATCGCAGAATTGTGCCATTATCGTTTTGCTTGCCATTTGCAAATCGTGCATCCGATTCCGGTGATCTTTATATTGATTTCAACCGAAATCAACTCATCTTTCCAGCGGCACACTTGGTTTGCCAAGTTGATGCTTGGTTCATTCTTTCCCTTCCGAAGCACACATATGCATTGCATATCGCATCCCGCATATCATGCCATGTTTTGCATCATGTTGCTTGTGCATTGCACCGTGATTGATTGTTGGCCTTTTGCTTGTGTTCTTGCCTTGGGTAGAGACGGGAGACGAGTTCGTGATCGAGGAACCCGTTGAGTACGCTTACGAGGATCAGGATTTTGTCAACTCAGAGAACTTTGCAGGCAAGATGACCATACCCTCGAAATCACTTATATCTTTGCTTGCTTAGTTGTTCGCTCTATTGCTATGCCGCGATACCTACCACTTTCTTTATCATGCTTCCCATATTGCCATGTCAAGCCTCTAACCCACCTTTCCTAGCAAACCGTTGTATGGCTATGTTACCGCTTTGCTCAGCCCCTCTTATAGCGTTGCTAGTTGCAGGTGAAGATGGAGTTTGTTCCTTGTTGGAACATGATTATTGTTGGGATATCATTACTATTATATCTTGTTTACTTTAATGCACCTATATACTTGGTAAAGGGTGGAAGGCTCGGCCTTATGCCTAGCGTTTTGTTCCACTCTTGCCGCCCTAGTTTCCGTCATACCGGTGCTATGTTCCTTGATTTTGCGTTCCTTACGCGGTTGGGTTATAATGGGAACCCCTTGACAGTTCGTCTTGAATAAAACTCCTCCAGCAAGGCCCAACCTTGGTTTTACCATTTGCCACCTAAGCCTTTTTCCCTTGGGTTCCGCGGACTCAAGGGTCATCTTTATTTTAAACCCCCGGGCCAGTGCTCCTCTGAGTGTTGGTCCAAACTAGAGCACCGTGCGGGGCCGTCCCTTGGCAACATGGGTTACGTTGGCTCCTGTACGCTTAGCTTATCTGGTTTGCCCCGAGAACGAGATATGTGCAGCTCCTATCGGGATTTGTCGGCACAGCAGGTGGTCTTGCTGGTCTTGTTTTACCATTGTCGAAATGTCTTGTAACCGGGATTCCGAGTCTGATCGGGACTTCCTGGGAGAAGGAATATCCTTCATTGACCGTGAGAGCTTGTGATGGGCTAAGTTGGGACACCCCTGCAGGGTTTTCAACTTTCGAAAGTCGTGCCCGCGGTTATGGACAGATGGGAATTTGTTAATATCCGGTTGTAGAAAACCTGACACTTAACTTAATTAAAATGAATCAACCGCGTGTGTAGCCGTGATGGTCTCTTTTCGGCGGAGTCCGGGAAGAGAACACGGTCTCGTGTTATGCTTGAACATAAGTAGTTTCAGGATCACTTCTTGATCATTATAGCTTCTCGACCATACCATGCTTCTCTTCTCGCTCTCATTTGCGTAAGTTAGCCACCATATATGCTAGTGCTTGCTGCAGATCCACCTCACTACCTTTTCCGACCCATAAGCTTAAATAGTATTGATCGCGAGGGTGTGAGATTGTTGAGTCCCCGTGACTCACAGATTACTTCAAAACCAGATGGAGGTGCCGATGATGCCAGTGCAGGGGACATGACTGAACTCAAGTGGGAGTTCGACGAGGATTCGGGACATTACTATGTTTCCTTTCCGGACGATCAGTAGAGGAGCCCAGTTGGGGCGATCGGTGATCTAGCATTTGGGGCTGTCTTTATTTACGTTGGTTCCATACTCGGACCTTGATTGTATTCTGGATGATGTAATGCTATACTTATGTATTGTGTGAAGTGGCGATGGTAAGCCAACTCTTTATCCCTATCTTATTCCATACATGGGATGTGTAAAGATTACCCCTCTTGCGACATGCCTACTATGCGGTTATGCCTCTAAGTCGTGCTCCGACACGTGGGAGATATAGCCGCATCGTGGGTGTTACAAGTTGGTAATCAGAGCCTTCCCCGACTTAGGAGCCCCCCTGCTTGATCGAATCGTTGATGTTGTTGAGTCTAGAAAAATGTTTTGAGTCTTATAGGATTATATATATCGGAGAGTAGGATTCTTTTTACTCCTCAGTCCCTTCATCGCTCTGGTGAGGCCTCCTGACGTAGAGTTTGACACTTCTCTTCTCAAATTTCATGAAAATTTTTTAGGATCACGCGGGTATCTTGGAATCGTTCCGATGGTTTTGTGACGAGAACATTGTTCTTGGTGCCTCCTGACATTTAGTGCTTGTGGCAGTGTCCCGGGGAGTTGAGCTACGAGGTGTTGTCGTCACAATTTTATCGTTGCAGTTCTGGAATACCTGAGTTCGCAGACATTGAAAATCTCTTTTATGCAGTTGTTGGTGAGATAACCTCGACGCCACCCAGTACTGGGGCAGGAGTTCGGGAGTATTGCCATAACTCGTATAACGGATGCTTTTCGAAGGTTGAGGTAAATGATTTCCGAAGGTTTCTTGGTTATGTGTTGAAGGATGGATACAGTTGGATGTAGGATTTGCTAGTTTTGGGTGAGATATTATGCTTCCCCTGTATCCCCAACACCTGATTGCATAACCAGAAAGTTTCGGGAGTTTCATAGGTGGGAATTCATGTAGCTCTAGTATTTCTTCTGTAGATATTTGGTTTGTGATTGGGTAATCCTTACCAATTATTTGTTCATATCCGTACCTTGTTGTTTTATTCATCTATCTCTATCTAAGTGGCTTCTCAACCTTATGGAAGTGTGATCATTTACTTTGGAATTCATTCGTTCATCCCTGTTCGAATGTTAAGGCTATATGTTGCAATTTCGATCCATTGATTCAGCTTGAATATATGTCATTTAAGATGCTAACGGATGTCACCCTCTTCAAGATGACTCCTCCAACGCGTCAAAATCTGGAACCTCCGCCACCACCTCCACCTCCGGAGGCATGGCAAGCTGTCATGGCCGCCACCAATGCCAACACGCAGATGCTTTTGCAACTCTTGCAAGAGCGTAACCAAGGAAATCAAGGCCAAGGCAACAATCAAGCTCAGTTTGCTACCCTCAACCAGTTCCTCGCAAACCAGCCGAAGTCCTTCAGTAACTGTGTCGAGGCCACAGATGCTGACGATTGGCTCGTGGATATCTGCAAACATTTTGAGTGTAGCAACGTCAGGCCTGAGGACTTTGTCAAGTTTGCTTCGTTCCAACTCAAAGACCAAGCTGCTGAGTGGTTTCAACAATACAAAGTTTCCAGAGGAGGTCGTGTGATTACCTGGGATGATTTCCGTTGAGACTTCAAAGCTCACCACATTCCTCAAAGTGTTGCTGAGAGTAAGCGCGAGGAGTTCCGCAATCTCAAGCAAGGCAGCATGTCTGTTTACCAATACAACATCCTATTTTAGAGGCTCGCTCGCTTCGCTAAACAAGATGTCCCTGATGAGAAGAGCATGATTTATCAATTCAGAGGTGGCCGCAGAGAAGATCTGCAACTAGCTCTTGTGCTTTTTGAGCCGACCGAGTATGATGAGTTCTACAACATGGCACTAAAGCAAGAGGCTGCTCAGCTCAAGTGCGATGCTTCTAAGAATAGAGTCAGGGATGCAGCTCCTTCTTCTTCTTCAACTCAAGTGGCAGCTAAGCAACAGAAGTTCTGGTTGCCTCCTCCTCCTCCGTTCCGCCAGCCTTAGTAGCAGAAGAGTAAAGGTGGCAATGGATCTTCCCACCCACCCAACCCAGGCTATCAGAACAAAGCTTCGTCTCATGCTCCAAGGTCAAGTGCTCCGTATCACCGTCCGCTCTCAGAGGTTACTTGCAACAAGTGTCAGCAGAAAGGGCACTATGCAAACAAATGCTTCAACCAAAGGCGACCTCCGCCTCCTCCTCCTGTGAGATCTGCTAGCAATGCAGTGGTCAAGCATAGTCCCAAGTTTGCAAAGGTCAACATGATGAACGCAGCTCAGGCAGAGGACTCTTCAGAAGTGATCATGGGTAACTTTCCAGTTAACTCTACTCCTGCAAAAGTCCTTTTTGATACTGGTGCATCGCATTGTTTCATGTCAAGATCATTTGTTTCAAAGCATGACTTCATTTCGGAAATGTTGGGTAAACCCATGGGAGTGGTTTCTCCGGCCAAGTATATGATGGCTACCACGATGATCCCGAGTGTTTCTATCAAGATGGGCGACTATAAGTTTTTATCTTCTCCAATGGTCCTTGCTGACTCAGATATTGATCTAATTCTCGGCATGGACTGGCTTTCTAAGCACAAGGCTCAGCTTGATTGTGCTGCCAGGAAGATTCAATTAACACACTCTTCTGAAGATGTGATCATCTTTGCCGCTCGGGATGATACCATTCGACTATTTTCTCTCAATGAGAAGGGCGAGTTGGATGCCATATCTCAGATTCCAGTCGTTTTTGAATATCAAGACGTCTTTCCAGAAGAGCTTCCAAGAATGCCTCCTCACCGGCCAGTTGAATTCGTCATCGATCTTGAGCCTGGCACGGAACCTGTTTGCAAACGTCCTTACAAGCTTGGACCAGAAGAGTTGAAGGAGCTGAATAAACAACTCAATGAACAAGAGCGTATGGGTCTGATCCGACCGAGTTCTTCTCCATGGGGTTGTGATGTTCTTTTTGTCAATAAGAAGGATGGAACGGAACGACTCTGCGTCGACTACCGTCCATTGAACAAGAAGACAATAAAGAACAAGTACCCACTTCCCAACATCAATGAGCTATTCGAACAACTCAAAGATGCTCAAGTATTCTCCAAGCTTGACCTCCGTATGGGTTATCATCAAATTCGCATTCGTGAACAAGATATCCCCAAGACAACATTCAGAACAAGCTATGGTTCCTATGAATACACTGTCATGTCTTTCGGCCTTGTCAATGCTCCTCCAACATTCTCTTGCATGATGAACTTCATCTTCAACCCCTACACAAATGATTTCGTCTTGGTGTATCTCGATGATATTTTGGTCTTTTCCAAGAACAAAGAGGATCATGTCAAGCATTTGAGATTGGTGCTGGACAAACTCAGAGAACATCAGTTCTATGCGAAGTTTTCAAAGTGCGAGTTTTGGCTTGATGAGGTTCTCTACCTTGGGCATATCATCTCCGCCAAGGGCATAGCTGTTAATCCTGAGAAGGTGTCTGCAATTGTGAATTGGGAACCACCTCAGAATTTCAAGTAGCTCCGCAGTTTCCTTGGGCTTGCAAGCTATTGTCGAAGATTCATTGAGAATTTCTCTAAGATCGCGAAGCCTCTTTCCAACCTCCTCCAGAAGCATGTGAAGTATGTCTGGACGCCTGAATGTGATGTGGCTTTCAACACCCTGAAAGAGAAGCTAGTCACAGCTCCTGTTTTGACTCCTCCTGATGAATCCAAACCATTCGACGTTTTCTGTGATGCTTCCCTGCAAGGTCTCGGTGTTGTGTTAATGCAAGAGAAGAAAGTTGTGGCTTATACCTCTCGCTAGTTGAAGCCCAACAAAAAGAACTACCCCACTCACGACCTCGAGTTGGCGGCAGTTGTCCATGCTCTGTTAACATGGAGACATCTCTTGTTGGGAAGGAAAGTGGACATCTTCACTGATCATAAGAGTCTCAAGTACATCTTCACTCAACCCAACCTCAACCTCAGGCAGACTCGTTGGGTCGAAATGATTCAAGAGTATAATCCGAGTATTGAATATACTCCAGGCAAGGCCAATGTCATTGCAGACGCTTTGAGCAGGAAGGCTTACTGCAACAGTTTGATTCTCAAGCCCTTCCAACCGGATCTTTGTGAAGCTTTCTGCAAACTTAATCTCCAAGTTGTTCCTCAAGGATTCCTTGCCAACCTCCAAGTATCTCCTACTTTGGAAGGTCAAATTCGTGAGGCACAACTTCTTGATGCAATGGTGAAGAAGGTGAAAAATGGGATTGCCAAGAGCCAACCCAAGTACAAGTGCTATCGCCTTGATGACAAAGATACTCTTTTCTTTGAGGACCGAATTGTGGTTCCTAAGGGTGATCTACGTAAAGTCATTATGAACGAGGCTCACAACTCACTCTTATCTATTCATCCTGGAAGTACAAAGATGTACCATGACCTCAAGCAGTCATATTGGTGGACTCGAATGAAGCGAGAAATTGCTCAGTTCTTGAATGAATGTGATGTCTGCAGAAGAGTGAAAGTAGAACACCAATGGCGAGCTGGTCTCCTCCAACCTCTTGCCATTCCAGAATGGAAGTTTGATCATATTGAGATGGACTTCGTGACTAGATTTCCCAAGTCCAAGCGTGGAAATGATGCTATCTTTGTTGTCATCGACAAGCTTACTAAAGTGGCTCATTTTATTCCTATCAAAGAATATATCACAGCAGCTCAGTTGGCAGAGCTATATATCTCCAGGATTGTCTCCTTGCATGGCATTCCGTAGTTGATATCTTCAGATCGTGGAAGCATCTCTACTTCTAAGTTCTGGGACTCCTTTCAAAAGGCCATGGGCACCAACATTAGCTTCAACACAGCCTTCCATCCTCAAACTAGTGGACAAGTCGAGCGAGTTAATCAAATTCTTGAAGATATGCTCAGAGCTTGTGTCATTTCCTTCGGTATGAAGTGGGAAGATTGTCTTCCATATGCTGAGTTCTCCTACAACAGCAGCTTCCAAGCGAGTTCGGGCAAGGCCCCATTTGAGATTCTCTATGGCAGAAAGTGTCATACTCCTCTTAATTGGTCAGAGACTGGTGAACGCAAACTTCTTGGCAATGACTTAATCACAGAAGCTGAAGAAATGTGCAAAGTCATCCATGAAAATCTCAAAGCCGCGCAATCGCGTCAGAAGAGTTACTATGATAGCAAGCATCATGACTTGGCTTTCAAGAGAGGAGACCATTTCTACCTCCATGTCCCTCCAATGAAAGGTACTCGTCGCTTCGGTATCAAAGGGAAGCTTGCCCCTAGATACGTGGGTCCTTTCAAGATCATTAGCAAAAGAGGCGATCTCGCCTATCAACATGAGCTTCCGTCCAACTTTGCAAATGTGCATGACGTGTTTCATGTGTCACAGCTTCGCAAGTGTTTCAAGACTCCTGACCGCGCCATCAACTTCGAAGAGATTGATCTCCAAGAAGACATGTCTTATCATGAGCATCTGATACGTCTCCAACATATCTATAATTTTTGATTGCTCCATGCTATATTATCTACTGTTTTAGGCAATATTGGGCTTTATTTTCCACTTTTATATTATTTTTGGGACTAACCTATTAACCGGAGGCCCAGCCCAGATTTGCTGTTTTATGCCTATTTCAGTGTTTTGAAGAAAAGGAATATCAGACGGAGTCGAAACGGAACGAAATCAACTGGAGAAGTTATTTTTGGAAGGAAACACACCTGATAGACTTGGACCCCACATCAGAAGATACGGGAGCTGCCCACGAGGGTGGGGGCGCGCCCCCTGCCTCATGGGGCCCCCGTGGCTCCCCTGACGTGCTTCTTTTGCCTATATAACTCCATATACCCTAAAACTTCCAGAACGCACAATAGATCAGGAGTTCCGCCGCCAGAAGCCTCCGTAGCCACCAAAAACCAATCTAGACCCATTCCGGGACCCTGCCGGAGGGGGAAATCCCTCTCCGGTGGACATCTTCATCATCCCGGTGCTCTCCATGATGAGGAGGGAGTAGTTCTCCCTCGGGGCTGAGGGTATGTACCAGTAGCTATGTGTTTGATCTCTCTCTCTCTCATGTTCTTGAGATGATACAATCTTGATGTATCGCGAGCTTTGCTATTATATTTGGATCCTATGATGTTTCTTCCCCCCTCTTCTCTCTTGTAATGAATTGAGTTTTCCCCTTGAAGTAATCTTATCGGATTGAGTCTTTAAAGACTTGAGAACACTTGATGTATGTCTTGCCGTGGATATCTGTGGTGACAATGGGATACCACGTGCCACTTGATGTATGTTTGGTGATCAATTTCCGGGTCCCGCCCATGAACCTATGCATAGGGGTTGGCACATGTTTTCGTCGTGATTCTCAGGTAGAAACTTTGGGGCACTCTTTGAGGTTCTATGTGTTGGTTGAATAGATGAATCTGAGATTGTGTGATGCATATCGTATAATCATACCCACGGATACTTGAGGTGACATTGGAGTATCTAGGTGACATTAGGGTTTTGGTTGATTTGTGTCTTAAGGTGTTATTCTAGTACGAACTCTAGGGTTGTTTGTGACACTTATAGGAATAGCCCAACGGATTGATCGGAAAGAATAACTTTGATGTGGTTTCATACCCTACCATAATCTCTTCATTCGTTCTCCGCTATTAGTGACTTTGGAGTGACTCTTTGTTGCATGTTGAGGGATAGTTATGTGATCCAATTATGTTAGTATTGTTGATGGAATTTACACTAGCGAAAGTATGAACCCTAGGCCTTGTTTACCATCATTGCAATACCGTTTACGCTCACTTTTATCACTTGCTACCTTGCTGTTTTTATTATTTCAGATTACAAAAACTATTATCTACTATCCATATACCACTTGTATCACCATCTCTTCGCCGAACTAGTGCACCTATACAAATTACCATTGTATTGGGTGTGTTGGGGACACAAGAGACTCTTTGTTATTTGGTTGCAGGGTTGCTTGAGAGAGACCATCTTCATCCTACGCCTCCTACGGATTGATAACCTTAGGTCATCCACTTGAGGGAAATTTGCTACTGTCCTACAAACCTCTGCACTTGGAGGCCCAACAACGTCTACAAGAAGAAGGTTGTGTAGTAGACATCAAGCTCTTTTCTGGTGCCGTTGCCGGGGAGGTGAGTGCTTGAAGGTATATCTTTAGATCTTGGAATCGAGTCTTTTAGTTTCTTGTTTTATCATTAGTTTAGTTTATAAAAGAAAACTACAAAAAAATGGAATTGAGTTTGTCTCATACGCTTCATCTTTTTAATATCTTTCGTGAGTATGATGGAAAGGATAATTGTGCTCAATTGCTAGAAGAAGAGATCTCTAAAATGTTTGGCACTAAATATTTGAATGATGAGCATGATTGCAATGTTGTTAGTACGAATTCTTTGAATATCCATGATGCTAATGATGATTGCACTAGTTATGATGAAAATACCTCCTATAAACATGTCAAGTTTTGTGGAGTAGACTGGGTTTGCAAGTACACGCCAAATAGGGAAGATAGATATTGCAAGAGGCATAAGTACTTAGAAACCAAAATTTCGCAAGAAGAGCTAGATGAATGTGCTGAAAATTTAAGATATCTTACCCATACTTGCGAACTTTGCAATGAACATGGTCATTTAAATATCAAATGCAAATTGTTTCATGACCGTATCATGTCCAAAAATTGTGATGACTTGATTTCCCTTGCACATCATAATGAACTTAGTTTGCTCTTGGGTTATGAAGAAATGAAACGTATAACTGAGGGTATTCCAAAATTTAATCTCGATAAACTACTTGGTTTTGATCTAGAGAAGATTTATATGTATTGTGCGGTGAATTGGACTGAAAATCCTTATATTGCCAACTACATAAAGAAAAGAAAACAAATAGAAGATGAAGAGAATACTAATGAAAGGGAAGATACTTCCCAATATCCTCCTATTATTTCTTATGATGAATCAGGTAACGAGGAGGAGCCTCCTATCAACCAATCTCATTAATAAGGAGCTCCAAAAAGAGGATTGAACCCATGCATGATGTGGTGAAGAAGAAGAAAAGAAAAAGGAAGAGAGGTAAAAAGATATCTCTCCCAAATAATGCTGCTCCTATTGTGCCTCATGAAAATATAATTTAGGAAGATAATGATACTTCTTATGATCTTGAAAATCTTTTTGGTACTTGCTTGAAAGAATATAATAATTGCTATACTATCGGTGCTATCTATACTATTAATGATGAGAGTGATTATGCTTATGATATGAAAAGGCCCAAGCTTGGGGAAGCTATGTTTGATGAAGATTATGTTTTTGAGAATATATTTTCTGCAATTAATGTTTGTCCCAAGCTTGGGGATGCTATGATTAATGAAGATGATATTTTTAGTCTCCCAAGTTTTGATATGCAAGTTTATAATGATGATAGCATGCCCCCTACTTAAGATGATTATTGCGATGATACTTATGCTATAAAAAGTAGTGATTATATTTATAAAACTTGTCATGATTATGATTACCCCTTATCTAAACATTACTCTTTTAATGTGGAAACAATTTATAGTATTCAAGTTTCCTATGATACTCCCACTATTCCGAATAAGAAGAATTTTGCTTATGTGGAGAGTAGTAAATTTTCTATGCTTCTAGATCATGAAAAGAATGCTTTAGGTGCTGATTATATTATTGAATTCATTCATAATGCTACTGAAAATTATTATGAGGGAGGAATATATGCTTGTAGGAATTGCAATAATATCAAGTTTCCTCTCTATGTGCTTAAAATTTTGAAGATATGCTTGTTTTGTCTTCCTATGCTAGTTGATTATTGTTCCCATAAGTTGTTTGCTCACAAAATCCCTATGCAAAGTATGTTAGAATTAGATGTGCTATTCATATTCTTTATGATGCTCTCTTTATGTTTCAATTCCTATCCTTTATGTGAGCATCATTGAAATCATCATGCCTACCTAAGGGCGTTAAACGATAGCGCTTGTTGGGAGGCAACCCAATTTTATTTTTGTTCCTTTCTTGTTGTGCCTGCTTAGTAATAAATAATTCGTCTAGCCTATTTTTAGATGTGGTTTTATGCTTTTAATTAGTGTTTGTGCCAAGTAGAACCTTTGGGAAGACTTGGGGAAAGTCTTGTTGATCATGCTGTAAAAAAACAGAAACTTTAGCGCTCACGAGAACTGCTGCCATTTTATTTGGAGAGTGATATTTAGTTAATTATTTTTGCAGATAATTAATAGATAAATTCCTCAGGTCCAGCAATTTCTTCGAGAATTTTATGTGTTCCAGAAGTATACGTTTGATCCATATTACTACAGACTGTTCTGTTTTTGACAGATTCTGTTTTCGATGTGTTGTTTGCTTATTTTGATGAATCTATGGCTAGTAAAATATTTTATAAACCATAGAGAAGTTGGAATACAGTCGATTTTCAGGGGGTGGGGGGACTCACAGGAGTTAAGGAAGAACCAGCCACAGCGGGGA
>NC_041384.1:416325879-416381180 GCF_002162155.2 Triticum dicoccoides
AAAAGAAAGCTTGGCATGGGGGGGGGCTAGAGGGATGGCCGAGGCGGCGGCGGACCTGCGGTGGGGAGTGTTTTCGAGGCAGGCAGGGCGGTGCATCGCCGGTCGCGGGCGGCGGGGGGCGGTTGTTTGGCCGGTGGTGGTTGGCGGCTCAGGGGGGTGGAGGTTGAAGATGAAATTTAGGCCCTTGATTTTATATCCAACGGCTGTAAAATCGACTGACCAGAGATGAAAAAGTCAGTCGACTGACGTGTAGCCTCACCTCTAGTGCGTTCAGTTTTGACAGCAAAATTCAGTTTCGACAGTGAAGTTCAGTTTTGACAGTTAAATTCAGTTTCGACAGTTAAGTTCAGAGATGAGCGACTGATGTATTTTACATCTAGCACTTTGTGGTTATGTATTTTACGTCATCTATTGGAGATGCTATTAGAATTCCACTTAGGTTAACGTTGTCTCTCTTGTCCTGCTTCAGCCTCGGTGTAGTACAACTCACCGGAGCTGCTCCAATGACGAAACCCTCCATCACAATGGAGCAGTACCTCGGGCTCCATCTCCAGACGCCTAAGATCTTCTTCCCCTCCTTCGATAGCCAAGTTAGTCGGAGCATCCTCACCGGCTAACCCAATCACGCTGAGATCGACATGGCTTCGCCAAAGAGGTTGTACACTTGTTGCATCTCTTTTTTACTCTACATGTTATATATATTGTCCACTGAGCACACTGAGTAACAGGAAATACGATTATTTTATCCTACTATATGACAAGCAGTGAGGTACTAGGCAACTTAGCTATCCGTGATGGACTCTCTTGAACGCCATCATTATTTATCTCTACGCGTTTGAGCTGTGCATTTGTCGATGGCCCTGGGAGCTAAGCTAGTAGGGCAGTGGCCTGGGTCCAAAGTAATAGAAGTAGCACAAAAACATTTTTTAGTGTAGGCTTTTCCTTTCTTAAGCCTGCCTACTAGAATCGCCAGTGCTTGAAAGGAAAAGTGAATGAAAAACATAGGTATTGGAAAGTTTCCTATGGTACTACTTTTCATGAATTTGGTGCAAAGGAATGGAGCAAAGTAAAACTGTAGGATTTGTTCCTTTAGTGTCTCCTTGAAAGAAATACTGTAGGAATTTTAATTTCCACTTGTCCTCCTTTTCAAATTCCTATTCACGAAGCACAAGACTAAGAGATAGTAGCATAATAGCATTATAACCATACATTTTCTTGTGGTTTGACTTAATCTCACCATGCTTCTTTGCATCCCGTGTTCTTCCAATTCTTGTGAACCAAACACCCAGGTTGGCAGAAATCCTGTGTTTTTAAATTCTTTGTTTTTACGTGCATTCCTACCATATTCCTGTCTATTTCGTATCCCTGCATTGTTAGAATCCTCAAATTCAAAGAAGCCCTTACACAATTACTTCTGTTACAGATATGTGTCACAGAAAACCTTGTGTGGTTTGTCCTGCTCCTGCGATGCTGTGTTCCACCCCAGCTCAGCTGCTCCAACGATGGAAGGGTTCACCACAGCAGGGATCCGCTCTCCAGGTTATCTTTCTCCGCCTCAGATCTTCTTCCCCGCCACCGGCAGCCACGACAACTACATTACCATCATCAACTGAGAAGATGACCTTGAGGACTACATGGGTCCGCAAGAGAGGTCACACTCTTCCGTGTCTGCTTACGTTATGCATCGCTTAATATGATGACATGCTACTTTATCGTCGTGTTCACCTATTAGAATTTGAGTCAGGTCCAAACTTATGCTGAAACTTGAGTTTTTAAATGGTTGTGGGGTACATATTGGGGGCAACAATCAGTACTATATGTCTACTATCTCTTTAATCTTGGGTGTCTACTATGAGTTTCATGTTGGGTGCAAACAAATATTAAAGGAGCCATTATCTATATTTTTTAACTAAAGCTATTATCTGCCTGCTATCATTGGTTTTGGGTCTATCCACAGTTTGCTACCATCACTCTGGATTTGTGCATGCACTCCTTACATAATCTCACTATGTTTTATTCCTATGCATGTCAGTTATTGTACACAATGGAACTGAACATTTAGAGCAAAAGAGACGAGCCTTGCATGGCAATAAAATTTCGTGCAAACGTCGCTCCATGGTGGGCGCAAAGGCAGCCCCCCTCCACCCATTTCGGATCGTAATCAAGAGGAAGATAACTGTTCTGAGGGGGATTCAGAAGTAGAAGACCACTCCTATTTACCCCATGAGGTCTTTTCTCTAACTTGGCATGCTGATGTTGGTAATATCATCCATATGGTGCCTTGCATTGCTTACTATATACATCAAAGATGTCATCTGCTTAGTTTAGACATGCTTTGTCTCAATGCCATCTGTTTAGTTTCTTTATCGTATATGTGAATCATGCAATGCCATCTTGTTTAGCCAGGCATCATATATGTGAATTTTGCAATGCCACCCTGGTTAGCCAGTCATCTTATATGTGAATTATATCATGACATCATTTTTTTATTACGTGTTAAATTTCTCAACAATTTTAGTACATTCAATTACTCTTCCTGTGCATCAGCCATTCGGCACGGTCATGGAAAGATCTGGAGTGGAAACAAGGTCTTCAGAGCAGACAATGCTATCTGACGAAGCGCATGTCTTGCTGGTTACAAATAGTTCCTCAGAGGAGGATTCAGAGACAGATGACCAGTCCTACCCCCCCCCCCCGAGGTGCATGCTCTAACTTGGCAGGGTTATGTTGCTCATATCATGCGTATGGTATCTTGCATTGCTATGTCATTTGCTTAGTTTAGACATGCTTTGTGTGAATGCCACCTGTTTAGTGTCTAATTACCATATATGTGGATTATGCAATGCCATCTTGTTGCAAGACATTATATATGTGCAATATGCAATGCTATCTTGTTGCAAGGCATTATATGTGAATTATGCAATGCCATGCTGTTTAGCCAAGCGTCATATATGTGAATTATATCATGCCGTCCTTTTTTGTATCTCTCATTGCTTTTGTCGACAATGTTTGTATATTCAACTGCTCTCCCTATGCATTGGCCATTTGAATTGGTGATGGAGAAATATGGAGTGAAAACAAGGTCTTCAGAGCAGACAATGCTACCTGCTGAAGCAGATATCTTGTTGGTTACAGATAGATCTTTAGAGGAGGATTCAGAGGCAGATGACCAGTCATATTATCCCCCTGAGGTGTATGCTCAAACTTGGCAGGGTTATAATACTCATATCATACATATGTTGTATTGCAATGCTTAGTTTTTACATCATATAAACGATATTGAATGCCATCTCCTTAGTTGACACATCATATATGTGATTGCCCTCTGCTCACTTCGTTAGTATATAAATCATACATTTGAATTATATCATGCCATGATGTTTACATAGACAACATGTATCTGAATTATGGCATGCCAACCCATTTTCTAAAGACATAATATAGTTATATCATCTCATCCTGTTTACATAGTCATCATATTTTGAATTATGTCATTCTATCCGTGAATTATATCATGCCATCATGTTTCAATCGACGACATGTTTGTGATTTATGGCATGCCAACCACTTTAATAGACACATTGTATAGTTATATCATGTCATCCTGTTTACATAGTCATCATATTTTGAAGTATGTCACTCTATCCTGTTTAGTTAGCCATCATACATGTGAAATTGTGTCATGCTATCCTGTTTAATTAGCCATCATATATGTGAAATTATGTCCTGCTATTCTGTTTGGTTAGACCACATAAATGTGAATTATTTCATGCCATGTTTTCTTCCCTACTATCCATTGCACCTGTCTATCTTACAGTGTCTGTACATTCAATTACTTTTCTTGTTTATCAGCCATTTCAATTGGAGGGGGTGATGGCAGTATCCGTGGGAGTAAAAACACGGTCTTCAGAAAAGATCATGCTACCTGTCGATGGAGATAGAACCACGGTTGTACTTTCCCAAGAACCAGCCCCACCACACATAACCCAGACTCACGCAGATTGTACCCCTACCCAGTTGGACAAAGAACCAGCTACACCCCTTCTAACCCCAACCCCAGCAGATAGTAACCAAGTTCCCGTTGACACTACACGGTCTCC
Organism: Triticum dicoccoides; assembly: GCF_002162155.2. Lineage (NCBI taxonomy): Eukaryota > Viridiplantae > Streptophyta > Magnoliopsida > Poales > Poaceae > Triticum > Triticum dicoccoides. The sequence continues at coordinate 416,329,980 of NC_041384.1, forward strand.
ACCACAGAGCACCCAAACATGAGCAGTTAGTAAGGCAACTGCACTGCCCAAAGCATGAGGACCACCACTCCCAACACCAAGTCAACGCTTAAAGCAGAAGAAGAATTGTTCTCAGGCCAGGTTTCGTAGCTATGGTTCATACTACTTTTCTCTTGCATCACTGTATTTACTCATACCAACTAATTTCAAATTTGAAGGATGCAATTGAAACTCCAATGGCGCAACGGGTATGTTTTAAACATGTTTCTTTAACGTGTTTGCTGTTGTAACTTGCTTTATGTTGATTTTAGTTTCAATTGAATAAATAGTTATGTTCTCATGCCATGCACATTACAAGTGTTGTTATTGTTGTGTAGCTTCCCACACTTATATTCTGTCTATGCTGCTTTGTCTTAAATAGATATGATTCGAACTGTATCTATCTTGATTTGGCAACATAAACTAGAATGATATAGACCATACAGTGACCATACTACATAGATATATGTTTGTTTCATGCTGTTATCCTGTCCACCTTACTATTAAACTGGTTTACCAAAATGAGTTTCATATACTACATTGTAAACCTGTGATGTGTTTGTTTGTTTCTCTTCTAGAACGCGGATAAAATATTGGAGAAGAGTACCCCGTTATGCAATGGTAAAGGAAGTAATGCAGATAAGGTTCAAGATAGTGAGACATCCCTTTTGGTCTCCAATAAAGCTAATAAAAACTATATTTAAGACACTGAGACAACCCCAAAGTCATGTCTTGATGTAGTGTTCGAGTTACTGGCTACTACTGCTGGCACCAACTCTTCGAACTCGCTGCCTGAATCAGTTCGGCTTCTTGAGTCTCAATTTCAAGTTGAAAGACATCGATCAAATGTTATGCGACAGGAATCCGAAGGACCGAGGAAGTCCCTGCAGAATTCAGATGCATAATTTCTGGTGCAAGAGTAAGTGCTGGAGGATTTAAGCGCCAAAGAAGAGAAAGTTAATAAGCTTGCTAAGCATCTTGCCAGCATTATGGGTACCATGGATATTGTTTCTTGAGCTCTTCTGAAGTGGTTTCGGTTCTGGACTTGTTTTGCTGTGGTGTTTATATGCTGCTTTGTTCCCTATATTTGCACTGGTGGCGAACTTTGATGCCTAGTGGATGTAATATGTGTAATAGTCATGATAGCCTAGCGTAAGTTGCTTGCTAATTTATTTCCTTATTGTCTTGTTTATTTGTTTTCTTGTAGTCAGTGTAGTTCTTTTTCTATGGTTTGCTAGTGGCCGCAATAACCTATTTTTTAAAACTAGGCCACAATAACCATGGGCTACATATTTACTGTAGTTAACATGGGCCTCCTACGAGCCGTAGAAACAATGGGCCTTATATGGGCCGTACACACAATGGGCCTTCTACGGGCCATATCATCAATGGGCCTTCTCTGGGCCGTATGATCGGTTGGCCAAACATGGGCCAATAACAGACCACATTATGGTCGTAAATGGGCTAGAGTTGAAATCATCCGTTCATGGGCCGACCATAACAGGCCGTCGTTAATCGGCTGTATTTGATGACGCTATGAAAACGGCCCAACGCATTAACGGTCCACAAACGGGCCGACTATAACCACGGACTGAATTTGGCCCACAAGGAGAAAATGACAGTAACGGGCCGTAAGTAAACGAATGCTGGAAATGAGCCCAAGAATAAATGGACCGTTAATGGGTATAAAGTGATACACTGTTCATTACGGGCCAGTTTCACCACGTGCCGTTAATGGGTATAAAGTGATACACAGTTCATTACGGGCCAGTTTTACCACGGGCCATTAATGGGCCGAGAGTTACTAAGGGCCTCATATGGGCCGAAAGACGTCATGGGCCATACATGGGCCGAAAGTTAAAATGGACTGGAATTATATTGGACGGCCCAGATGATGATACTAGGCCTAATTCGGATAGGCCGTAAACGGGCCCTGGGTTAGTGGGCTGTAAATGGGCTATAAGCGAACATGCCATTAACAGGATTGCCGTGGGCTGGCCCGCCACCTTTTGACCAAGTCAAACGGGCCGGCCTTTTCACAGGAATGAGCCTCCGTTGGGCCATGCCACGTGTCGACGTATCATAGGCGCTTTGGGTCCAATGAGTGGATGACATTTGTCCCAACGGTGAGCCGACACGTGTTTCCTCCAGCCAATGATGATTTTACACATGGAAAATCCCCATTGATTGGGGCTGTTAACGGGTTATCGGATCCAAAACCAGACCCGATAGCTTAACGGCATTCCTTTACGGTGGATGCCACATGTCGGTCACCCTTGACGAAAGCACTTCTGTGACGCGCGATTTATCGTCATGGAAGTGGACACTTCCATGATGATAATTTTGGTAATGTCATGGAACACTTCTACGATAGCACAGGTATGACTATCTTGATTCTGTCATAAAATTGTCATGGATGTACATGCATGACAGAAAAGTGACCTACTGTGACAAACACGTATCATCACGGAAGTGTATTTTTTTGTAGTGCTCTTGGGCGAGTACGGCGTGGTCAAGGGATGGGTGATACGTCTCCAATGTATCTATAATTTTTTACTGTTCCATGCTATTATATTACCAACCTTGGATGTTTTATATGCATTATTATGCTATTTTATTTCATTTTGTGGACTAACCTATTAACCTAGTGCCGAGTGCCAGTTGTTGTTTTTCCTTGTTTTTGCCTTTACAGAAAGTCAATACCAAACGGAGTCCAAATGGAACAAATTTTTTGACGATTTTTCTTGGACCACAAGGCACCCTAGAAGCTTCGGGAGGAGGCCAGAGGAGCCACGAGGTGGCCACAAGCTCGTAGGGCGCGCCCCCAAGCTTCTGGGCCCCCTGTGGCTCATCTAACCCTATTTCTTCTTCTATAAATACCCAAATATTCTCCATAGATTTGGGGCAAACCAAAATTACTTTTTCACCACTGCAAGTTTCTGTCCTCGTGAGATCCCATCTGGAGGCCTTTTCCGTTACTCCGCCGCAGGGGGATTCGACCATGCAGGCCTTCTATATCAACCTTGCTGCCCTTCCGATGATGTGTGAGTAGGTTACCATAGACCTACGGGTCCATAGCTAGTAGCTAGACCGCTTCTCTCTCTTTGACCTTCAATACAATGTTCTCCTTGATGTTCTTGGAGATCTATTCGATGTAATCTTCTTTTGCGGTGTGTTTGTTGAGACCCGATGAATTGTGAGTTTATGATCAGATTGTCTATGAATATTATTTGAGTCTTCTCTGAACTCTTTTATGCATGATTAAGATAGCTTTGTATTTCTCTCCGATCTATTGATTTGGTTTGGCCAACTACATTGATTTTTCTTGCCATGGGAGAGGTGCTTTGTAATGGGTTCAATCTTGCGGTGCTTATTCCCAGTGACAGAAAGGGGCATGGCACGTATTTGTATTATTTCCATTAATGATAAAGGGATGGGGTTTGTTCATATTGATTGGATCTATCCCTCTACATCATGTGATCTTGCTTAAGGCGTTACTCCGTTCTTGTTAACTTAACACACTAGATGCATGCTGGATAGCGGTCGATGTGTGGAGTAATAGTAGTAGATGCAGTTAGGTGTCGGTCTACTTGTCACAGACGTGATGCCTATATTCATGATCATTGCCTTAGATATCGTCATAACCATGCACTTTTCTATCAGTTGCTCAATAGTAATTTGTTTACCCACCATATGCTTTCTTTTAAGAGAGAAGCCTCTAGTAAAACCTATGGCCCTAGGGTCTATTTTTACCATATTATTTTCAGATCTATAAAATCCAAAACCCCAAAATACCTTGCTGTAATTTATTTACCTTTATCTTATTTTGCACTTTGACTTATCTTTTATATCTATCACTATCAGATCTCATCCTTGCAAGTAACCATGATGGGATTGACAACTCCTTTATCGCGTTGGGTGCGAATATTTGTTTGTTTGTGTTGGTGCAACCATTGTTGACTTGTGTGTTTCTCCTACTGGATTGATAGCTTGGTTCTCAACTCAGGCAAATACTTATCTCTACTTTGCTGCATCACCCCTCTTCAAGGGAAAAACCAACACAAGCTCAAGAAGTAGCTGGAAGAATTTCTGGCGCCGTTGCCAGGGAGGATCTACATCAAGCCTACCAAGTACCTATCATAAACTCTCATCTCTTGCATTTACATTATTTTCCATTTTCCTCTCGTTTTCATCTCCCTCACTTCTAAAATGTTTTCAGAAAAACACAAAAATATTTGCCTTTTTATTTGCCTCCTTTCGGTTAGCTTTTTTGTTTGCTTTTCATTTGATTGTGTGCTAGCTAGATTGCTTACTTTGTCATGATGTCTCAAGAACATACTAAGTTGTGAATTTTCCAACACTAATAATAATGATTTTATTGGTAATCTGATTGCTCCCGCCACTAGTGCAGAATCCTATGAAATTAATGCCGCTTTGTTTAATCTTGTTATGAAAGAACAATTTTCTGGTAGCCCTAATGAAGATGTTGCATTCCATCTTAATACCTTCGTTTAATTGTGCTACATGCAAACAAAAGATGTGGATAATGATATTGCTAAATTGAAGCTATTTCCGTTCTCACTACGAGTTCGTGCTAAAACTTGGTTTTCATCCTTGCCTAAAAATAGTATTGATTCATCACTGGTACAACGAGCTGCTATGCAAATGGTTTTTAGCCCCTTTCCGCGATGGCATTTTGAACTATCGCCTAGTGAGTTTGGGCGATAGGGGGGTCTTTCCACACAACCCAGAAATCGTCGGGGATAGGCCCTCTGGTCACACATGCTGGGCAAAATGAGATCATGTGCAACGGGCGAGCGATCAAATACAATTATACATGCCCAATCGGTTCTGGTCGTATCCATCACACACACTTTTTATGTGGTAAATGTTTGCGCAAGATGGCCTAACGCAGACAGTTTTCAAGAGGAAGTCGTGTGTGATTGTTCATTGATCCAACACGTTTTCTTCCTAGAAATTGTGTGCATTGTCTGAGGCCATCGCCCACGGTGTTTTCTCAATAACTGTTTGCAATAGAAAAACCCAATTAGCGGGCTAATTGGCCTAATATTAATAATCCATTTATTAATCAAATTTACACTTCATATTAAGCACACAATATATTTAATTTACATATTAAGGAAGCAGGATTTCATAATTGAAATACATTTGAGCACAACATCATATAGCTTTAGCACTCTATTACACCATATAGGCATATAGCTAGCTACCCCATTACATAATTGCACCAGCACCAAGTTTTACATGCAACATCTATGATCTTTCAAAATTAGCATCATAGACGGTACATAGACAAATGAATCTCATCTAGAAAACTATTGAAGTGGAAGGGGAATATTGAGCCTTCATTGATGTTGAAGGTCTTTGCAACTTTAGGCCAGTGCCTGTGGATGATTGACCGTCCTGTAGTGCCCAAGATACGATTCTATCCAACCACATGATGAATTCATGATCGGGGCACAATCGCATTTCGAGCGCATAGCAAGGTGGACATCATTACAACATACCATGTACTGAGTAGATGATAATACAAGATAGAGGCTTACACTCGCCACAAGCTACAACATGAATACAACAGTTAATCAATACATAGCAATCATCATACAGAAGAGCAGGATCCGACTATGGATGAAACCAAACCAAAAGAAGAACGACATCCACCCTACTAATCCCAGGCTCCCCGACCCGGAACCTATCCCTTGATTAAAGAAAAAGCGGAAGAACTCCAAAAAAGCAAGCATCGCTCTCACGTCATAGCATCGCATTACCTATACCTGCAATTGTTGTTGTAGTAATCTGTGAGCCACGAGGACTCAGCAATCCCATTACCATGGGTATCAAGATTAGCAAAGCTTAAAGGGTATGGAATGGATAAGTGGTGAGGTTGTAGCAAGTGGCTAAGCATTGTATGGTGGCTAACTTACGATTACAAGAGTAAGATGAGAATCTACGCAAACGGTCGCAAACTAGTAATGATCAAGAAGTGATCCTGAACTACTTATGTTCAAACATAACCCAACCGTGTTCTCTTCTCGAACGCACCCGAAAAGAGACAGTCACGGTTACACACGCGGTTGGTGTATTTTAATTGAGTTTAGTTCAAGTCCACTACAACCGGATATTAACAAATTCCCATCTGCCACATAACTGCGGGCACGACTCTTGAAAGTTTAAACCCTGCAGGGGCGTCCCAACTTAGCCCATGACAAGCTCACAATCTGCGGAGACAACCCTCCATCGCGGGACATCCGATCAGACTTGGAATCCCGATGCACAAGACATTTCGACAATGGTAAAACAAGTCCAACAAGACCTCCCGACGTGCAGACACCCTGATAGTAGCCGTGTGTATCTTGTCTCAGGCCACGATCGGATGGGTCAAGCTACGAGTAAAACCAGCCCTCGAGTTTCCCCGAGGTGGCCCCGCAGGCTGCCCGTTTGGGACCAACACCATCAGCGTTGGGCCCCGTGTATTATGTTGAATAACGAACCTCGGGTAGCGCTAACTCCCCATGCGTCAAATTTATTAACATGTTTAGTTATTATGTTGAGCAAATGGTAAAACCAATGTTGGGCCTTGCTGGAAGAGTTTTATTCAAAGCGAACTGCCAAGAGGGGCCCATAAACCCTCATCAGGTTAGGGACGCAAAATCAAGGAACAAAATACTGGTATGACGGAAACTAAGGCGGCAAGAGTGGAACAAAACACCAGGCAAAAGGACGAGCCTTCCACCCTTTACCAAGTTTACATGTGCATTAATTAAATAAGAGATATTGTGATATCCCATGATATCCATGTCCCAACATGGAACAACTTGCAACTGCACCTGCAACTAGCAACACTATAAGAGGGGCTGAGCAAAGCGGTAACATAGCCAAACAACGGTTTGCTAGGATGGTGAAAAAGGTTAGAGGCTATCATGGCAATTTGGGAGGCTTGATAAACAAGTGGTAGGTAGCGCGACATTGCGATAGCATCGAGACAACTAGCAAAGCAAAGATAGCAGTGAGATCCAAGGTGACGGTCATCTTGCCTGAGATCCCGCTAGGAAGAAGACCGAATCCATAAGAAGACAAACGGGCGTAGTTGAACGGATCCTCACAATCGCAACGTTACAGGAACTATCAAGAAGAAGCAACACTAGAAAGAAGCAAACAACACAGTAAACAACCATCGCATAAACATGGCATGATGCACAATCAAGCATGATGCATGTACGGTATAATGATTCATGGCATGGCAAAGTGCAACAAACAATACTACAAATTAAGTGGAGCTCAATATGCAAGTTGCATATTGATGAAACACGACATGACTTATTTAGTTCTCTCTCGGTTATGTACCCATCAATATTAAATGTTGGTTAACATGGCAAGAGGTGAGGCCGGAACAACAAACAACAACTCCGGAAAATCCCCATATGCATATTTCAAATTTGCTACTGTTCCGCACTATACACAATTTTATTGTTGTTAAACAGGAAAATAAAGTGCACCATGTTAATCTATGCATTTTTCTAACCTATTTACATATAAAGTTTATTTAATTCGGAGCTACGGTTAATTAGTTATGGAATAAACCATTTTGACATGTCATTTATGCAAATTAATGCAAACAACATTTTAAACAATATTAACATTGATGAAAGCAGCATATTATGAAACTAGATGAAATTCTAAGCATTTTACGTATAAAGTTTGTTTTAATCTGATGCATGGTTAATTAATTATTATATGCATGAACATGAGGGTTTTTCTGTAAAACTGTAAATCCCTGGATAATGCTAAATTGCCAGGCCAAAAAAAACATGTTGGGCCATATCTGGGACACAGCAGCAGGCGCAGGACAATATGCAACGCCCAAGGGCGCGAGATAGCATTGGGTGCTCACCACGGGCCAGAGGTCGGATCTGGAGTTGGGCCGGTGAAGAGCTGGAGTAGGCTGGGCCTTGGGGTGTTCGAGGGGAGGCAGCCCAGGCGCACACTTGAGTGAGGCTCGGTCAATAGGGCGAGCGGTTGCGCTATGCTCGTTGCAATGGAAGAACAGCTCGATGCAGGGGCTCGGCGGCAGTGGCAACGGCGGCTCCTGGTGAAGAAGAGAGAGGGGTCTGAGAGCTTAGAGACCGGAGGGAAAGGGAGAGAACGGAGGAGGAGGTCCGACCAGAAGGGGCGCCGACCTACGGAGCTCCAACTCCGGTGCATGGTGTGACCTGCTGGGGTCCTGGACGACAGCGCGTGGGAGGTGGAGGACGGGACGACTCGGGAAGGAGGCGTCTACGGGGCTATGGGGAAGCTAGAGGGCGTTGTGGTCCTTGGTTCAGGCGTGAGCGAGTGCTACGTCTTGAGCTTGCGTTGGTTTTCCCCGAAGAGGAAGGGATGATGCAGCTGAGTAGCGTAAGTATTTCCCTCAGTTTTTGAGAACCAAGGTATCAATCTAGTAGGATCCCACGCTCAAGTCCCTCGTACCTACACAAAGCGATAGCTACTCGCAACCAACGCGATTAGGGGTTGTCAAGCCCTTCACGGTCACTTACGAGAGTGAGATCTGATAGATAGAATATTTTTGGTATTTTTGATATAAAGATGCAAAGTAAAAAAGTAAAGGAAAAGTAAATAGTAAAGCAATATAAAAGTGATGGAGATTGATATGATGAGAATAGACCCGGGGGCCATAGGTTTCACTAGTGGCTTCTCTCAAGAGCATAAGTATTCTACGGTGGGTGAACAAATTACTGTTGAGCAATTGATAGAATTGTGCATAATTATGAGAATATCTAGGCATGATCATGTCTATAGGCATCACGTCCGTGACAAGTAGATCGAAACGATTCTGCATCTACTACTATTACTCCACTCATAGACCGCTATCTAGCATGCATCTAGAGTATTAAGTTAAAAACAGAGTAACGCCTTAAGCAAGATGACATGATGTAGAGAGATAAATTCATGCAATATGAAATAAACCCCATCTTGTTATCCTCGATGGCAACGATACAATACGTGCCTTGCTGCCCCTTCTGTCACTGGGTAAGGACACCGCAAGATCGAACCCAAAGCTAAGCACTTCTCCCATGGCAAGAACTACCAATCTAGTTGGCCAAACCAAACGGATAATTTGAAGAGACTTGCAAAGATAACCAATCATGCATAAAAGAATTCAGAGAAGATTCAAATATTATTCATAGATAGACTTGATCATAAACCCACAATTCATCGGTCTCAACAAACACACCGCTAAAAGAAGATTACATCGAATAGATCTCCATGAGAGAGGGAGAGAACTTTGTATTGAGATTCAAAGAGAGAGAAGAAACCATCTAGCTACTAACTATGGACCCGAAGGTCTGAGGTAAACTACTCACACTTCATCGGAGGGGCTAGGATGATGTAGAAGCCCTCCGTGATGACGGCCCTCTTCCGGCGGAGCTCCGAAACAGGCCCCAAGATGGGATCTCGTGGATACAGAAAGTTGCGGCGGTGGAATTAGGGTTTTGGCTCTTGTTCTGATCGTTTGGGGGTACATGTGTATATATATAGGAGGAAGGAGTACGTCGGTGGATCCCTTGCAGTAGGGTCCCCCACCCTCGTGACCACCTCTTTGATCCCTTGCAGTAGGGTCCAAGTCTCCTGGATCATGTTTGGCGAGAAAATCACGTTTCCGAAGATTTTATTCCGTTTGGACTCTGTTTGATATTCTGTTTATCTGAAACACTGAAATAGGCAAAAAAACAGCAATTCTGGGCTGGGCCTCCGGTTAATAGGTTAGTCCCAAAAATATATATAAGTGGAAAATAAAGCCCAATATAGTCCAAAACAGTAGATAATATAGCATGGAGCAATCAAAAATTATAGATACGTTGGAGATGTATCAGGCATCCCCAAGCTTAATTCCTACTCGTCCTCGAGTAGGTAAATGATAAAAAGAGAATTTTTGATGCGGAGTGCTACTTGGCATAATTTCAATGTAAATCTTCTTAATTGTGGTATGAATATTCAGATTAGAAAGATTCAAGACAAAAGTTTATATTGACATAGAAAATAATAATACTTCAAGCATACTAACGAAGCAATTATGTCTTCTCAAAATAACATGGCCAAAGAAAGTTATGCCTACAAAATCATATAGTCTGGCTATGCTCCATCTTCCCCACACAAAGTATTTAAATCATGCACAACCCCGATGACAAGCCAAGCAATTGTTTCATACTCTAACTTTTTCGATCTTCACGCAATACATGAGCGTGAGCCATGGATATAGCACTATAGGTGGAATAGAATGGTGGTTGTGGAGAAGACAAAAAGGAGAAGATAGTCTCACATCAACTAGGCGTATCAACGGGCTATGGAGATGCCCATCAATAGATATCAATGTGAGTGAGTAGGGATTGCCATGCAACGGATGCACTAGAGCTATAAATGTATGAAAGCTCAACAAAAGAAACTAGTGGGTGTGCATCCAACTTGCTTGCTCACGAAGACCTAGGGCAATTTGAGGAAGCCCATCATTGAAATATACAAGCCAAGTTCTATAACGTAAAATTCCCACTAGTATATGAAAGTGAAAACATATGAGACTCTCTATATGAAGAACATGGTGCTACTTTGAAGCACAATATATGATACTTGCTATATCATGGTGCTACTTTGAAGCACAAGTGTGGAAAAAAGGATAGTAGCATTGCCCCTTTTTTGGGGCCTTCTTTTTTTTCTTTGGCCTTTTTTTGGGACAATGCTCTATTGAATGATGATCATCACACTTCTAGTTATTTACAACTCAATGATTACAACTCGATACTAAAACAAAGTATGACTCTATATGAATGCCTCCGGCGGTGTACCGGGGTATGCAATGAATCACGAGTGACAAGTTTGAAAGAATTATGAACGGTGGCTTTGCCACAAATACTATGTCAACTACATGATCATGCTAAGCAATATGACAATGATGGATGTGTCATGATGAACTAGATGGTGGAAAGTTGCATGGCAATATATCTCGGAATGGCTATGGAAATGCCATAATAGGTAGGTATGGTGGCTGTTTTGAGGAAGGTATATGGTAGGTGTATGATACCGGCGAAAGTTGCGCGGTATTAGAGAGGCTAGCAAGGGTGGAAGGGTGGGAGTACGCATAATCCATGGACTCAACATTAGTCATAAAGAACTCATATACTTATTGCAAAAATTTAGAAGTTATCAAAGCAAAGTATTACGCGCATGCTCCTAGGGGGATAGATTGGCAGGAAAAGACCATCGCTCATCCCCGACCGCCACTCATAAGGAATACAATCAATAAATAAATCATGCTCCGACTTCATCACATAACGGTTCACCATACGTGCATGCTACGGGAATCACAAACTTCAACACAAGTATTCTTTAAATTCAAAACTACTCAACTAGCATGACTTTAATATTATCACCTCCATATCTCAAAACAATTATCATGCTTCAATCTTTTCTTGGTATTCAACACACTCAAAAGAAAGTTTCACAAATCTTGAATACCAAGCATATTATTATTAGACAAATTACCATGCTATTAAGAGACTCTCAAATTAAGTTAAGTGAAGCATGAGAGATCAATAGTTTCTTCAAAACATATCCACCACCGTGCTCTAAAAGATCTAAGTGAATCACATAGAGCAAAATTATCTAGCTCAAAAGATATAAGTGAAGCACATAGAGCAAAATTATCTAGCTCAAAAGATATAAGTGAAGCACATAGAGCATTCTATCAAATTTTAATTCATGTATGGCTTTCTCAAAAGGTGTGTACAGCAAGGATTATTGTGGCATACTAACAAACAAATACACAAATAATACAAGACGCTCCAAGCAAAACACATATCATGTTGGCGAATAAAAATATAGCTCCAAGTAAATTACCGATGGAAGTGGACAAAAAGAGGGGATGCCTTTCGGGGCATCCCCAAGCTTTGACTTTTTGGTGTCCTTGGATTCTCTTGGGGGTGCCATGGGAATCCCCAAGCTTAGAATCTTGCCACTCCTTGTTCCATGATCCATCAAAAGAATTCACCCAAAACTTGAAAACTTCACAACACAAAACTCAAAATAGAAAACTCGTGAGCCCGTTAGCGAAAGAAAACAAAAGACCACTTCAAGGTACTGTAATGAACTCATTCTTTATTTATGTTGGTGTTTAACCTACTGTATTACAACTTCTCTATGGATTATAAACTATTTTTCTAGCCATAGATTCATCAAAATAAGCAAAAAACAGACGAAAAACAGAATCTGTCAAAAACAGAATAGTATGTAGTAATCTGTAGCTAGCTCAAGATCTGGAACCCCAAAAATTCTAAAATAAATTTCTGAACGTGAGGAATTTATCTATTAATAATCTTCAAAAAGAGTTAACTAAATATGACTCTTCAAATAAAAATGACAACAGTTCTCGTGAGCGCTAAAGTTTCTGTTTTTTACAGCAAGTTCAACAAGACTTTCCCCAAGTCTTCCCAACGGTTCTACTTGGCACAAACACTAATTAAACACAAAAAACACAACCAAAAAAGAGGCTAAATAATTTATTTATTACTAAACAGGAGAAAAAAGCAAGAAATAAAAATAAAATTGGGTTGCGTCCCAACAAGCGCTATCATTTAACGCCCCTAGCCAGGCATAACGAGCAAGAATAGATCTAGGTATTGCCATCTTTGGTAGGTAATCCATAAGTGGCTCTCATGATAGTTTCATATGGTAATTTAATTTCTTTCTTGGAAAGTGTTCCATGCCCTTTTTTAATGAAAATTGAAATCTAATATTCCCTTCCTTCATATCAATAATCGCACCAACTGTTCTAAGGAAAGGTCTACCAAGAATAATAGGGCAAGAAGGATTGCAATCTATATCAAGAACAATGAAATCTACGGGCACATAATTCCTATTTTCAACAATAAGAACATCATTAATTCTTCCATAGGTTTCTTAATAGTGGAATCCGCAAGATGCAAGTTTAGAGAGCAATTATCAAAATTGCGGAAATCTAGTAAATCACACAAAGTCTTGGGAATAGTGGAGACACTAGCACCCAAATCACACAAAGCATAAAACTCATGATCTTTAATTTTAATTTTAATAGTTGGTTCCCACTCATCATAGAGTTTTCTAGGAATAGAAACTTTCAACTCAAGTTTTTCTTCGTAAGATTGCATCAAGGCATCAACAATATGTTCGGTGAAGCCTTTATTTCGACTATAAGCATGTGGAGAATTTAGCACGGATTGCAACAAGGAAATACAATCAATCAAAGAGCAATTTTCATAATTAAATTCCTTGAAATCCAATATAGTGGGTTTAGCAACATCTAGATTTTTATTTCTTTCAATCCCACTTTCATCAATTTCATCATTAAGATCTAAACACTCTGAAATTTTAGAACGCCTTCTAGGTAAAGGAAGATCATATTCAGTTTCATCAAGATTCATATTGCAAAATAAAGATTTAATAGGAGACACATCAATATCTTTTAGATCTTCATCTTGATTTTCATAGGAATTGGAAGAACATGCTTTAATAAAGGCATCTTTGGAAGCACGCATCCTAGTGGTTCTTTCTTTACACTCATCAATTGAAATTCTCATGGCTTTTAGAGACTCATTAATATCATGCTTAGGTGGAATAGATCTAAGTTTCAAAGCATCAACATCAAGAGCAATTCTATCAACGTTCCTAGCCCAATCATCAATCTTAAGCAATTTTTCTTCAATCATAGCATTAAAATTCTTTTGCGAAGAAATAAATTATTTAATATTAGATTCAAAATCAGAGGACATCTTATTATAATTTCCATAATAGTTGTTGTAGGAATTTCCATAATTATTAGAAGGATTACTAGCATACGGCCTAGGATTAAAATTCCCTCTATAAGCGTTGTTACCAAAATTATTCCTACCAACAAAATTCACATCCATAGATTCATTGTTATTCTCAATCAAAGTAGACAAAGGCATATCATTAGGATCATAAGAAACACTCTTAGTAGCAAATAATTTCATAAGTTCATCCATCTTTCCACTCAACACAATAATTTCTTCTATCGCATGCACTTTTTTATTAGAAGTTCTTTCAGTATGCCATTGAGAATAATTAACCATAATATTATCTAGGAGTTTAGTAGCATCTCCTAAAATGATTTCCATAAAAGTGCCTCCCGCGGACGAATCTAAAAGATTTCTAGAAGCAAAATTCAATCTAGCATAAAAAATTTGTATAATCATCCACAAATTCAAACCATGAGTAGGGCAATTACGTATCATTAATTTCATTGTCTCCCAAGCTTGTGCAACATGTTCATGATCAAGTTGTTTAAAGTTCATTATATCGTTTCTAAGAGAGGTGATCTTAGCGGGGGGAAATACTTAGAGATAAAAGCATCTTTGCACTTGTTCCATGAATCAATACTATTCTTAGGCAAAGACGAAAACCAAGCTTTAGCACGATCTCTAGGCGAAAAAGGAAATAGCTTCAATTTAACGACATCATTATTGACATCTTTTTTCTTTTGCATATCACGTAAATCAACGAAGCTATTCAGATGAGTGGCGACATCTTCACTAGGAAGGCCGGCGAACTGATCTTTCATAACAAGATTCAACAAAGCAGTATTAATTTCACAAGATTCAGCATCGGTAAGAGGAGCAATCGGAGTGCTAAGGAAATCATTATTATTGGTATTGGTGAAGTCACACAACTTGGTAGTATCTTGAACCATCGCGACAAACAAGCAATCTAACACACGGGCAAACAAAAAGCAAGAGGGCAAAAAGGGGCAAATAGAGAGGGAGGATAGAGAGAGAGAGGGCAAATAAAACGGCAAGGGTGAATTTGGGGGAGAGGAAAACGAGAGGCAAATGGAAAATAATGTAATGCGAGAGAAAGGGATTGTGATGGGTACTTGGTATATTGACTTTTTGCGCGCCCTCCCCGGCAACGGCGCCAGAAATCCTTCTTGCTACGTCTTGAGCTTGCGTTGGTTTTCCTCGAAGAGGAAGGGATGATGCAGCAGAGTAGTGTAAGTATTTCCCTCAGTTTTTGAGAACCAAGGTATCAATCCAGTAGGAGCCCACGCTCAAGTCCCTCGTACCTGCACAAAGCGATAGCTACTCGCAACCAACGCGATTAGGGGTTGTCAAGCCCTTCACGGTCACTTACGAGAGTGAGATATGATAGATAGAATATTTTTGGTATTTTTGATATAAAGATGCAAAGTAAAAAGTAAAGGCAAAGTAAATAGCAAAGCAATATAAAAGTGATGGAGATTGATATGATGAGAATAGACCCGGGGGGGCATAGGTTTCACTAGTGGCTTCTCTCAAGAGCATAAGTATTCTACGGTGGGTGAACAAATTACTGTTGAGCAATTGATAGAATTGTGCATAATTATGAGAATATCTAGGCATGATCATGTATATAGGCATCACGTCCGTGACAAGTAGATCGAAACGATTCTGCATCTACTACTATTACTCCACTCATCGACCGCTATCCAGCATGCATCTAGAGTATTAAGTTAAAAACAGAGTAACGCCTTAAGCAAGATGACATGATGTAGAGAGATAAATTCATGCAATATGAAATAAACCCCATCTTGTTATCCTCGATGGCAACGATACAATACGTGCCCTGCTGCCCCTTCTATCACTGGGTAAGGACACCGCAAGATCGAACCCAAAGCTAAGCACTTCTCCCATGGCAAGAACTACCAATCTAGTTGGCCAAACCAAACGGATAATTTGAAGAGACTTGCAAAGATAACCAATCATGCATAAAAGAATTCAGAGAAGATTCAAATATTATTCATAGATAGACTTGATCATAAACCCACAATTCATCGGTCTCAACAAACACACCGCAAAAAGAAGATTACATCGAATAGTTCTCCACGAGAGAGGGGGAGAACTTTGTATTGAGATTCAAAGAGAGAGAAGAAGCCATCTAGCTACTAACTATGGACCCGAAGGTCTGAGGTAAACTACTCACACTTCATCGGAGGGGCTAGGATGATGTAGAAGCCCTCCGTGATGACGGCCCTCTTCCAGCGGAGCTCCGGAACAGGCCCCAAGATGGGATCTCGTAGATACAAAAAGTTGCGGCGGTGGAATTAGGGTTTTGGCTCATGTTCTGATCATTTGGGGGTACATGTGTATATATAGGAGGAAGGAGTACGTCGGTGGAGCACCGAGGGGCCCACGAGGCAGGGGGGCGCGCCCTAGGAGGGGCCCACCCTCATGACCACTTCTTTGATCCCTTGCAGTAGGGTCCAAGTCTCCTGGATCACGTTCGACGAGAAAATCATGTTTCCGAAGATTTTATTCCGTTTGGACTCCATTTGATATTCTATTTATCCGAAACACTGAAATAGGCAAAAAAACAGCAGTTTTGGGCTGGGCCTCCGGTTAATAGGTTAGTGCCAAAAATAATATAAAAGTGAAAAATAAAGCCCAATATAGTCCAAAACAGTAGATAATATAGCATGGAGCAATCAAAAATTATAGATACGTTGGAGACGTATCAGCGGGCGGTGATGAGCGAGGCTCGAGGCTGGCGGAGAGGGTGGACCGGTGGCACCGGCGTGGATCCGGCCGGGAACAGGCAAGGGCGACGGAGGAAGGCGACGGCTTCACGGTTGGCGGCAACGACGTCGGCTCAGCGGCTGCAGGGCTGGTGTGTTCCTGTGAACAGAGTAAGAGAGAGACGAGGTGTTGAGAGCGAGAGAAAAACCAGAGGAAGGAGGGAAAAAGAAAGGGGAGGAGCGGTGGTCCTCATCTTGCTAGCTGTAGGTTTGGACGCCGGCGGCAGATGGGAACGGCGACTCCCTGAGCTTGGGGACGAGCTCGCCCAATCTGGATCGGGGCCAGCTGCGGGGCACGAGGAGGATGCAGGGGAGGCTCGGGCAGTGCATGGGGCTGCTGTTGCTGCTGCTGGTGGTGGATGGCGGGGACGGCACGAGGGAGCTCCTCTCCCTGGCTCGCGACGAGGGGAACGGGGAGGTCTGCGTGGGTGGATCGAGGGAGGCAGGGGAGTGCGCTGGTTGGATCGGTGGGGAAAACTAGGAGAAGGTGGTTGGCGGCTGGATCGAGAGGGATCCCGAGGAAGAAGGAGGTTGGTCGGGTGGCTCGAATGGATCAGGCAAGATACCGAGGATAGAGGAGACAGTGGCCGGCGGCGAAGCGGAGGATTTGATGGATGTGATAACTAGATCTAGGGTTAGACTGTTTATATAGGTTGGATATTAGGGTAGGGGTTATCTAGGTCCCTTCGATCGTAATCAGACGGTTCGAAATAAATAGGCTAGGGAGTCCAAAAGAGAAACTAAAGATCTTTTAGGGATGTTTGGGGATGATTCGGACCCATCGGTAACAACAGCCCGGTTCGGGTTCGTGGAAGTTTCGGACACGGGCGAGGGATCGATGCACTGTGCAAAGAGGGATTAGGCAGACGAAGTCAACTGTGTGGTTCGACTGAGAATCGTCAAGGAAGACAAACGGTCTGACAACATTTCCACGGAGAAGACAAGAGAGAAGAGAACGGTCTGGCAGAGACAAGGAAGAAGCAGCAACCACAAACAGATGCAAGTTTTGAAAACATGATGGCAACGGAGTGCCGATGCAATGCAAATGATGACATGATGAATGCAACAAATAAATAAAACACACGGTGACAACGAAACAACTAGAAGGCTTCTGGAGCGTCGGTCTCGGGCTGTCACACATCCATCTTTCGTCCTCTTTAGGAAGACTTCAATATTGAACCATGGGTGTTGTATGAATACCTTCCTCACCTCCGGGCCATACAGGTGGTTTGAGAGGTAATCATCAGTGAACTGCTTCGGAAAGGCCTGAAAACAAGGATGTGCATAAATATCTTCTCCAGATTGGAAATGGGGCAAAGGAATAAAAATGCAAGGTATAATAGTTAGTACCATCATGTAGTGAACTGATGTCTTCTTCATTGTGCAGACAAAGATCTTGTTGTTTTTTGTCGCTAATTTCTTTATCCTAACAATCTTTCTGAGTTTCTTGACTTGACTAAGATTCATGGAAAACTCATTTCCCCATATGCAAAAAGGGTCAAACAGTGGGTCAAAACCTCTGACAACAGGACCTACATGTGCAAGACCAAATTGTTAAAAACCTAAATATTAGAATGGTTCCTGAAATTGCACAATAATGTGCTATTAGACAGAGGACCATGCATGTGCAAACCTTGTTGTAAACCCTAGTGCTTCCCATTGTTTCCCTGCAACACATGTAAGGTAGTTAGTGATCAGGTTAAGTGAGGGTTGGCATGCTATTAGTAAAATATGTTGATGAAAAATAAACACATTGTAGATTCATCAGAATAATTCTAGCCACAATGAAAAGCCATTTATGTAAACCAAACATGATTAAGAACTAGGAAATATAGCAATCGTATATGTTTCTCATGTATTAAGTGCAGCCAAATTCGATTTATTCCTCACATGCATAACAATACAAAATTGTACTCACAACAATTGGACATTGCATTGTAGAATTGAACCAAGCAGTTAACTAAGCACCACAACAAATGAACCAAACATTAACAAAGCACCACATTGCACAATATAACATACTCCTAATAGAAGATCAGGCAATTAACCAAACCAAGCATGCTTAAAAATTTGGAAATATATAAATTGTATTTGTTTCTCATGTATTTAGTACAGCAAAATTTGATTTATTTCTCTTATGGTAGACAATAAGAAAATGCACCCACAACAATTGAACATCATATTGCAGAATTGAACCAAACAGTTAACTAAACACCACAACAAATGAACCAAACATTAACTGAGTACCACATTGCATAATATATAACATACTAGAAGTTCAGACAGTTAACCAAACCAAGCGTGCTTGACAACTTGGAAATATAGCAATTGTATTTGTTTCTCATGTATTTTGTACATCCAAATTCGATTTATTTCTCACATGGAAGACAATACAAAATTGCACCCAGAAGAATTGAACATCACATTGCAGAATTGAACCAAACAGTTAACTGAACACGACAACAAATTAAAGAAATAGTTAATAAGTGAGCACCACATTGCACGACATATTAGACATATACACTAGAGGAATAAACTGCATGGTAAAAGTAGATAGGACAGTTCACCACAATTTGTGAAGGAAAGGCAGGAGCAGCACATGCAACGGGTAAACCGAGCATGCTTAACCAATGTAGCTAGCTAACTGAACATAGGTCCTTATAGTGAGCTAATAAGACAAGCTACTCCTCATCGTTGGAGATATCGATGATGATTGACTCCTTGTATGTGGAAGAGGGCGAAGCATACACATCGTGGGTGCCCTCCTCATAGTGGTGAGTTGCCTGAGCCGCTTTGGGCACCAACCTGCTGGCTCTCGAGTTGAGGTAAGCACGAGCACGCTGAGAAAACACCTCATAGTCTTCGTTGAAGGCACCGATGGTGGCCTCAAGAAAACGCCATGAACTATCGTTTAAAGTGGCCAACCGCGTCACGGCATTGGTGCACGAGGCGTCGACGGTGGCCTCGACGGTGAGGTGCTCCTCCAAGATCTGGAGGTTGGCATGAATGGCAGCCATCGCGACCTCATCCACACGTGCGGCCACAATTTGCTTCTCTGCTGCTAGATGCTCCTTGAGCTCATGGCTATACTCTGTGCACCATGGCTTAGGGCAGCTCTTATGTGGGATGTAGAAGGAGGAGGAGGATGGGGTCGGGTGTGGATTACCTACCTGGATCGACGAGGCAGAGCAGCGTGAAGGAGGGTCGCCGGTGAGGAGGCAGTGGTGCAAGCAAGGAGTGAAGGTTTGAACTTGGAAAGGAAGGTGGAAATAGGGGGAATGTTGCTTTTCGTAACGGAGAGGGGGAGGGGAGGTAGATATTTCCGCGGAAGCCGAAAATTTTGGCTTGGTGTAGCGAAAAATCTGGCGCGCAAAGTGTCATTAGACACGGTCTCTTATTCAGCACTGTGTACGATATGTGAACATCACGAACGATTCATATAGCTTACCCCGTGTGTGATGAGTTTGAACGTGCAAATTTTGGTCCGAATTTCTCTGGTTATTGTGGTCATCCACGTCATTGCATAATTTGGGTACACAAAGGAGCCTACAGCACACCCACACTTCTTAATCGAGCAAGTTCAGTAATTAAACAGAGCTAGCTGACCTAAACATTACTCTAACAAATTAAAGACCAGCGCTCTAAATTAAACAGAGTACTACTCCGGCTGGCGCTCGTCGATCTCCACCGCCTCCTCCATGTCCATATCATGCTCGACGTTCTCCCGGGGAAGGGGCCCCATGGCATCCATCGCACCATACTCGGCAAGCATCTCGCCATCCACGTCCATCATCTCTTTGGAAAAGGCCGCCACTAGATGGGCGTGGGCGGCCGCGATCTAGGTTTGGACGGGCTCTGCTGTGGCAAGGTATGTCGCGAAGGAACGGACGGCTACTCGAATGCTCTCGGCAATTGCCAACGCTTCGGCCATGGGTTGCAGACCGTTGTCGGAGAAGCTTCGTTTGATTTGTGCGGTGACCGCCAGGAGCTGGGCATGGGCGGCCTCGACATGGTCGTGGGCGGCCTCCATCAGGGATAAAGCTGCCGCTGCGGAACGGATAACTGCCATTCTGCTCTCGCCAGTTGCTATCCCCGAGGCAGATGTTGCTGCCGCCACCTAAGAAGCAACAGCGGCCGTTTGTGCTTTCTTGGCCACCCGTTCACAGATTATGACCACACTCACGCAACTTGGTAGCACGCGCTCTCATTGGAGTGGGCCGCCGAAGTTGCCCTCACGACGTGGGTCCACGTCTCCATCTTTCATCGGTGATGATTAAACAGTGAAATGATATTTGGGGAGCGAGCTAGTGTGCTTGACGCGCCGGATGTGGACTGTAGCCGACGTACCTTCTCGCGTAAGCCATATACGTACTATACTTGGACGATGCTCCGAGATATTTGTACTGCATCTCACACGGTTGGTGATAATAAACTGTCTGCGATCTACTTGATTTTTCATCTTGATTTGAAATACATAATGGGGTCACAGCGGCAAAAGAGGGAGTTTGAATTGCTAGAACTATTATCTGTAGTGAACATGCAACTATAGGTGTGTCATCAAAAAAATTGGAATTATTCAGGGTTCATTTGGAAATTTTTATACATTAACTTGGTTTTCTAGG
This sequence comes from Triticum dicoccoides, assembly GCF_002162155.2. NCBI lineage: Eukaryota > Viridiplantae > Streptophyta > Magnoliopsida > Poales > Poaceae > Triticum > Triticum dicoccoides. The sequence continues at coordinate 416,351,235 of NC_041384.1, forward strand.
CATTTCAGGTGCACAATTCAAAATTAAAGTACATGCACATGCTCCGGTGCACCAAAATGGGTTGTAAAATCATATATGTGTCCATGGGTTGATGCTTATGTCCCATGCAAAAAATGGGGATGAATTTCAAACACCTCGACACCGTGGCTCGGCGACAAACATTGAGATACTTGGTTTTGTAATTCTAGTAAATCGAAAACTCGTCTGAAACATTGAGATACTTGGTTTTGTAATTCATGAACCTTGGAATGGCATCAACATGCTGGGGTAAAAATATATCCCATTTTTGGCAGGTTTTGGTATAAGCTTCTCACAAACCAGAGCTTATCACAAGAAGCCTCATGGTTCCGGTAGGAACGTGTCACCTTTCTAGACGAAACGATATTCGTCACCTCTTCTTGCTTTCATTTTTTTTTCTGGTGTCAACATAGAACAACAGGAGTGTCGTGTTAAATTTTGGAATATTTCAGGGTTCGTTTGGACATTTTTATACGTTAATTGAGCTTTCTAGGCATTTATGTGCATAATTCAAATTTGAACTACATGCACATGCTCTAGTGCATAAAAATGGGTTGAAAAATCAAATGTGTATCCTTGGTTGCATGCTTAGTTCACATGCAAGAAATGAGAATGAATGTCAAACACCTTGCCGTCGTAGCTTGGACGCGAACATTGAGATACATGGTTTTAAAATTCTAGTAAATCGAAAACTCGTCTGAAATTCATGAAACTTGACATGCTATCATGGAACGACATCAACATGTTGTGGTAACAATATTGTCCCATTTGAGGTAGGTATGGGTATAAGCTTCTCACCACAAGCCTCATGATTCCGGTAGGGAACATGCTACCTTTGTGGACGAAACGATATTCGTTGCCTCTTCTTGCTTTCAAATTTTTTCTAGTGTCAACATAAAACAATAGGAGTGTTGTGTTAAATTTTGGGATTTTTTAGGATTCGATTGGACATTTTTATACATTAATTGAGTTTTTCTATGCATTTATGTGCATAATTCAAATTTGAAATACAGGCACATGCTCCAATGCATATAAATGAGGTGAAAAATCAAATGTGTGTCCTTGGTTGCATGCTTAGGTCCCATACAAGAAATGGGAATGAATATCAAACACCTTGCCACCGTCGCTCGGCCGCTAACATTGAGATACTTGGTTTTTAAATTCTAGTAAATCGAAAACTCGTCTGAAATTTATGAAACTTGGCATGCTATCAAGGAACGGCATCAACATGCCATGGTAAAAATGTTATCCCATTTGGGGCAAGTTGGGATGTAAGCTTCTCACAAACCAGAGCTTCTCACAGCAAGCCTCATGGTTACAGCAGGGAACGTGTCACCTCTATGGACGAAACGATATTCGTTGCCTCATCTTGCTTTCAATTTTTTTCTAGTGTCAACATAGAACATGAGGAGTGTTGTGTTAAATTTTGGAATTTTCCAGGGTTAATTTGGACATTTTTATACATTAACTGAGTTTTCTATGCATCTATGTGCATAATTCAAATTTGAACTACAGTCACATGCTCTAGTGCATATAAATGGGTTGGAAAAAAATCAAATGTGTGTCCTTGGTCGCATGCTTAGGTCCCATGCAAGAAATGATAATGAATGTCAAACACCTTACAACCGTCTCTCGGCCGCAAACATTGAGATACTCGGTTCTTAAATTCTAGTAAATCCAAAACTTGTTTGAAATTCATGAAACTTGGCATGCTATCATGGAACAACATCAACATGTTGTGGTCAAAAAAATTCTCATTTTGGGCAGGTTTGGGTATAAGCTCCACACATACCAGAGCTTTTGACAACAAGCCTCATGGTTTTGGTAGGGAATGTGCCTCCTTCGTGGTTGAAACGATATTCGTTGCTTCTTCTTGTTTTCATTTTTTTTCCTAGTGGCAACAAAGATCAATAGGAGCGTCGTGTTAAAATTTGAAATTTTGGGGTTCGTTTGGACATTTTTATAGATTAACTGAGTTTTGTAGGCATTTTATGTGCATAATTCAAATTTGAACTACATGCACATGCTCCAGTGCAGAAAAATGGGTTGACAAATCAAATGTGTGTCCTTAGGTGCATGCTTAGGTCCCATGCAAGAAATGGGAATGAATTTCAAAACTAGGGCACTGTTGCTTGCCGACAAAACATTGAGATACTTTGTTTTTAAATTCTAGTAAATTCAAAACTCGTTTGAAATTCATGAAACTTGGCATGCTATTATGGAATGGCACCCGATATGATGTGGTATTTTTCGTGTCCAATTTGAGAGAAGGCGCACTCGAATAACAGCCAACAAAGGCATTTTGAAACAAATAGCTGCCACTTTAACGCCTAAACGTTTGTATAAGTTAAATTGTGTGCGTTTTGTTAACCATTCACGTGACGCCACGCGTCACACTTTTAATGGCTAGGAGGTGTCGTGCAGACAGCTACTTGAGTATACGGGAGGCGTACGAGAGCAGCCCACTACACAGGCTGACCGGGAGGCGTGCAAGTTGTCCTCCAATACGCAAGCTCACCGGGAAGCGTACGAGCTGTGTGTTGTGCACGCTCACTGGGAAGCGAGCCATTTGACTTCCATGAAAGCCCACCATGCTCGCATCCTCTCCATTAATGGCGCCTGAGCCGCTGTTTAATGCGGGCGGCCTTACTGTTCGCCTCACATTCCCCACCGGCAGACCTCCACCAACGCCATGGCGTAGAAGGATCTTCTGCCACTAGTCTTCCAGTTTGGTGAAGTCAACTCCGAGCCGGACGAGGTAGAAAATAAGGAGGAATGGGGCCTGATACGTCTTCAACGTATCTATAATTTTTTATTGTTCCATGCTATTATATTATCTGTTTTGGATGTTTTATATGCATTAAATATGCTATTTTATACAATTTTTGGGACTATCCTATTAACCTAGAGCCCAGTGCCAGTTTATGTTATTTTCCTTGTTTTAGAGTTTCGCAGAAAAGGAATACCAAACGGAGTCCAAATGAAATAAAACTTTGGCGATGATTTTTCTTGGAGCAAAAGACATCCAGAGGACTTGGAGTGCACGCCAGGGAAGCCACGAGGCAGCCACAAGGATGGAGGGCGCGCCCCACCCTTGTGGGCCCCTTGTGACTCCACCGACCTATTTCTTCCGCCTATATATATTCTCTTATACCCCCAAAACAACCAGGGGAGCCACGAAAAGACTTTTCCATCGCCACAACCTTCTATACCCGTGAGATCCCATCTAGGGGCCTTTTCCGGCGTCCTGCCCGAGGGGGATTCGATCATGGAGGGATTCTACATCAACACCATTGCCCTTCTGATGAAGCGTGAGTAGTTTACCACAGACCTATGGGTCCATAGCTAGTAGCTAGATGGCTTCTTCTCTCTCTTTGATTCTCAATACCATGTTCTCCTCGATATTCTTGGAGATCTATTTGATGTAATACTTTTTGCGGTGTGTTTGCCGAGATCCAATGAATTGTGGATTTATGATTAGCTTATCTATGATTATTATTTAAATCTCCTCTGAATTTTTATATGCATGATTTGATATCTTTGCAAGTCTCTTCGAACTATCAATTTGGTTTGGCCAACTAGATTGGTTTTTCTTGCAATGGGAGAAGTGCTCAGTTTGGGTTCAATCTTGCGGTGTCCTTTTCTAGTGACAGTAGGGGCAGCAAGGCACAAATTGTATTGTTGCCATCAAGGATAAAAAGATGGGGTTTACATAATATTGCTTGAGTTTATTCCTTTACATCATGTCATCTTACTTAATGCGTTACTTTGTTCTTCAGGAACTTAATACTTTAGATGCAGGCAGGAGTCAGTCGATGTGTGGAGTAATAGTAGTAGATGCAGAATCGTTTCGGTCTACTTGACATGGATGTGATGCCTATATTCATGATCATTGCCTTAGATATCGTCATAACTTTGCGCTTTTCTATCAATTGCTCGGCAGTAATTTGTTCACCCACCATAAAATTTTCTATCTTGAGAGAAGCCTCTAGTGAAACTTATGGCCCCGGGTCTATTTTCCAGTATATAATCTTCTAGTTTCCATCATATTAGTTTCTGATCTACTATTTTGCAATCTTTTAGTTTCCGATCTATAAACCAAAAATACCAAAAATATTTACTTTACCGTTTATCTATCTCTATCAGATGTCACCTTTGCAAGTAACCGCGAAGGGATTGACAACCCCTTTACCGCCTTGGGTGCAAGTTGTTGTTTGTTTGTGCAGGTATTCAGTGACTTGCGCATTGTCACCTACTGGATTGATACCTTGGTTCTCAAAATTGAGGGGAAATACTTACTCTACTGTGACGCCTCCGATTTGATCGTACACTAATCATACACGCAAACGTGTACGATCAAGATCAGGGACCCACAGGAAGATATCACAACACAACTCTACAAATAAAAATAAGTCATACAAGCATCATATTACAAGCCAGGGGCCTCGAGGGCTCGAATACAAGAGCTCGATCATAGATGAGTCAGCGGAAGCAACAATATCTGAGTACAGACATAAGTTAAACAAGATTGCCTTAAGAAGGCTAGCACAAACTGGGATACAGATCAAAAGAGGGGCAGGCCTCCTGCCTGGGATCCTCCTAAACTACTCCTGGTCGTTGTCAGCGTCCTGCACGTAGCAGTAGGCACCTCCAGTGTAGTAGGAGTCATCGTCGACGGTGGCGTCTGGCTCCTGGGCTCCAATGTCTGGTCGCAGCAATCGAGTATAGAAAGGGGGAAAAGAGGGAGCAAAGCAACCGTGAGTACTCATCCAAAGTACTCACAAGCAAGGAGCTACACTACATATGTATGCATTGGTATCAAATGGAATAAGGGGATCATATGTGGGCTGAACTGCAGAATGCCAGAATAAGAGGGGGATAGCTAGTCCTGTCGAAGACTACGCTTCTGGCCACCTCCATCTTGCAGCAGAAGAAGAGAGTAGACGGTAAGTTCACCAAGTAGCATCGCATAGCATAAACCTAACCGGTGATCCTCCCCTCGTCGCCTTGTGAGAGAGCGACCATCGGTTGTATCTGGCACTTGGAAGGATGTGTTTTATTAAGTATCCGGTTCTAGTTGTCATAAGGTCAAGGTACAACTCCGGGTCGTCTTTTTACCGAGGGACACGACTATTCGAATAGATCAACTTCCCTGTAGGGGTGCACCACATTTCCCAACACGCTCGATCCCCTTTGTCCGGACACACTTTTCTGGGTCATGCCCGGCCTCGGAAGATCAACACGCGCAGCCCTACCTAGGCACAACAGAGAGGTCAGCACGCCGGCCTAAATCCTATGGCACAGGGGTCTGGGCCCATCGCCCATTGCACACCTGCACATTGCGTACGCGGCCGGTGAGCAGACCTAGCAACCTCCATTGTAAAGGAAGTTGCGTTACGTGGTCCAACCCGGCGCGCGCCGCTTAGTCGCTGACGTCACGAAGGCTTCGGCTGATACCACGACGTCGAGTGCCCATAACTGTCCCCGCATAGATGGTTAGTGTGTATAGGCCAGTGGCCAGACTCAGATCAAATACCAAGATCTCGTTAAGCGTGTTAAGTATCCGCGAACGCCGACCAGGGCTAGGCCCACCTCTCTCCTAGGTGGTCTCAACCTGCTTTGTCGCTCCGGCTCAAAGTAACAGTCGGGGGCCGTCGGGAACTCAGACCCACCACTACCTGGATGGAGCCACCTGCCCCTTCAGCCCCCAACATCGAAATCACTCGCGGGTACTCCTACGAGTCGACCCGACTTTAATCACCACAAGTATCATATATAATATATAAGTATATACCCGTGACCACCTCCCAAGTGATCACGGCCCGATAGTATAGCATGGCAGACAGACAAGAATGTAGGGCCACCGATGATAAACTAGCATCCTATACTAAGCATTAGGATTGCAGGTAAGGTATGAACAGTAGTAGCAAGGACAGGCTATGCATCAGGATAGGATTAACGGAAAGCAGTAACATGTTACACTACTCTAATGCAAGAAGTAGAGAGAAGAGTAGGTGACATCTGGTGATCAGGGGGGGCTTGCCTGGTTTCTCTAGCAAGAAGGGTCGTCAACACCGTAGTCAACAACAGGGGTACCGGCAGCGGTCTTGGGGTCTACCGGAAAGAAGTAACGGAGGGGAACACAATAAATATAATGCAAACATAAGCATGACAATGCAAGACATGACAAGGAGCGGTGCTAGGTGTGCCCTAATGCGGTAGTAGGTGATCCGGCGAAAGAGGGAAACATCCGGGAAAGTATCCCCGGTGTTTTGCGTTTTTGGATAGATGAAGCGGAGGTGAAATGTTGCAAGTTCGCTATGCTAGGGACATGTGGCTGACGAACGGGCTGCGTATCGGATTCGTCTCGTCGTTCTAAGCAATTTTCATGTATAAAGTATTTTCATTGAGTTATAGATTATTTTATATGATTTTCTAAAGTTTAATTGATTTTTTGGAATTCTGGAATATAGCTAAATTCGAATTTAAACAGTGTATTTTTTTATACACACGGACAACTAGTCTACTAGAATGATGGGCGGATCCAGTGGCTGAGTCAGCATACACAGTCAGCAAGTCAACAGTCAATGGTTGACTTGGTCAAAGTGTGAATAGTAGTCGTGGGGCCTACTTGTCATTGACTGATATTTTAACTTAAGTGCTAAACAGATTTATTTAGTAAGGGGACCCACATGTCATTCACAGTAACTAATCATGAGGTTGGTTGGTTGAACTAATTAGAGCATGACCTAGCAGTCAACGTCTAGTTAGACTAACTAATTAGATTAGCACCTAACCTAATCTAACTTAGCACTACAAGCCGGCTTCTTGGACAGAGTCAGCAGCAGCAACGCATCAGGAAAAGCAAGCAACAGTTGCATCAGGCATTGCAAGCAGCAGCAAGTTGCGCAGCAGCAAACAGCAATAGCAACGGCAAGCAGTAGCGGATACGCACGAGCGACGACGGCCGGACGGGCGCACGTGGGCGCGCGCAAGGTCGCGGCCAGAGGAGACGCCGGCGTGGGGCACAGGGAGTGGCCGGAGGTGAGGCAAGGCTAGGCCAGGGCGCAACGATGAGCAGCAGCTCGCGGAGGCGAGCGGGGATGCGTCCACGCGCGAGTGGGCACGCGCGGAGGCGCGACCGGAGCAGGGCAGGGCGGGGTGGCCAAGTGCGCGGGCTAGCCGGGCGCGAGGTAGGGGAGCCCGGGGTGCTCGTGCCCGTCGGCCATGGCGGGCGGCGGAGTTCGGTGCAGGTGGGCAGCGGTGAAACGACATAAATCCAAGGGGGAATCATATGGGGAATCAAGGGGAGCTCACATCGCAGCTGTAGAGAAAGTCAGCGGGCTCGGGGAGGCTTCAATGAGGTCGAAATCGAAGATGACGAGCGGCGGGGTAGAGCTTGAAGAAGACCTCGTCCGGTCGATGCGGTGGCTCCGGGCTCGATCTCGTGGGTGGAGATGAAGAAGTGGACGACGATGGTTCTGCTGGACGTCTCCCCCAGCGAAGAGGCGCACAGTGGCCGCGGCTACGACGACGGCATGGCGACCATGACATCAGGCGAACTCCAAGTTGTGACCAAAGGGAAAGGGGAGTTCGAGTGGGGGCTAGGGTTCGGTCGAGGGGGGCACGGCGCAACCTTATCCTTTTGGGGGCGTGGGATGGGCGCCACGGCGACATCGCCGGTCGGGGAGGCCTGGATGGGCGCCACGGCCTCTCCCTGTTTCCTGTAGTGTGGGGAGGGAGAGGATATGAGGTGGGTTGGGCCGGGATCAGTCCTGTAGAACTAAAGCCCAAAGGCATAGTAGGATCTTTCTTCTCTTCTTTATTTAGTTTCTTTTTTTGGTTTTCTTATTTTCTATTCTGTTTCGTATTTTATTTTAATACCATTCGATTTGTGTTGAACTTGAATTTTATTACATAAATAGTAAGCAATAACTTGAATTAGCACACAAGATTTCAAGTGGTTTGGAAATTCATAAACATTTATTTATATAAAAAGGACATTTTATTTGCTGTCGAACCACTTATTAATTTCTTAGGAATTTATTTATGAATCAAAATAAGTTGGTTTCAACATGACAATGGTCTGAGGAATTTATAGAATGTGAACATTTTAGTTTTACTGTTCGAAGAAATGATAATTTCATTTGCAATTAAAAATTGACTTTGACTTTGATTTTTATCAAAAGGCAATTTTCATAGTAATCATGATGACATGACCACCATTAGGGAGAGATTATTGTAGCATGATATTCGGAGTGTTACATCTACTTTGCTGCATCACCCTTTCCTCTTCAAGGGAAAAAACAACGCAAGCTCCAAAAGTAGCAGGACCACATGGACATGCCCCTGAATGAGCTAGCCGTGGTGGTTGCTGCCCTGCGCCCATCCCAGCTCCCGTCCCCGCGCCCGTGCTAGTGACCATCCCCATAGCATTGACGGGTTGATCGCCGAGCACTATCGTAGAGCTGGAAGTCGCGGGCATCAGCGAGGTCCCTGCGGACCTGCGCGAGCTCGTGTACATGCCAGCGCCTGTGCTCGTGCCCGTGTGCGCCCCTGCACCCACCACGGCGCCGGTCCCCGTGCATTTGCCTGCACCCTCCGCGCCCGTGCCCGTGCGCACGCCCTCCTTAGCGTCATGGGATGCCGTTGTCGACCGCTACCTCACAACACCGTGAGTTTCCATCCTCCCGCACCCCGCCCGTTAATCGTGCGACGACATGATGTTTGATTTCCAAGTGAAGAACATTTCGTGTTGCCTTGAAGACTTCAACAATGGCGTACCGGGGGATGACAACGACAACGCCGGCGTGGCACACCGCCTCCGCCACCGCTGGAATAGTTTTTTGTGGGTTTACTATTGTATCTCGATCATATGAATACCAAGTCACAGTGTGACTGCATGAAAGATATGGTTTGAACAAATTTGCATTTTTCTTTTTGAATGTACACATTTATCAAACATTTTTATAAATGTCAATGGTTTTTAAATATAAAACACTCATCGCAAACGTTTTAGATAGTACACCCGTATGCAAACCGACAACTTCCCCAGTAAGCCAAGGGAAAATGTGCCGAGCAGAATTTGTGCAGCTCTTCATCGCAAACATTTTAGATAGAACACCGGTATGGAAAAGTGAGAGCTATGGTCTTCCCCAGTAAGCCAAGGGAAAATTCGCCGCGCAGGATTTGTGCATCTCTTCAACGCAAACAGTTCAGATTAAAGACGGTATGCAAAGGGAAACTTCACCACTAAGCCAAGAGAAAATCTGGCACACTGGATTTTTATATCCCTTCAACGCGAATGGTTTTTTGGATGACCCATGTGCAACCACGTACAGACAATTTGGTAAGATTTGCATCTGTCATATTGGGTATATTGCCATTTGTCAAACTGGAAAGATTGACATTTGTTGATCTAGTAACATTGCTCTTTGTCAACCTTGTAACACTGCCATTTGTCAAACTTGGCAGCTAAAAATCAAAAGCACTGATGACCCACAAGTATAGGAGATCAATTGTAGTCCTTTCGATAAGTAAGAGTGTCGAACCCAACGAGGAGTAGAAGGAATGACAAGCGGTTTTCAGCAAGGTTTTCTCTACAAGCACTGAAATTATAAGTAATGAGTAGTTTGATAGCAAGATAATTTGTAACGAGCAAGTAATGGTAACGGTAACAAAAGTGAAGCAAGGTAGGCCAATCCTTTTGAGGCAAAGGACAAGCCAAAACGGTCTCTTATAGTAAGCAAAGCGTTCTTGAGGGTACATGGGTCATCTAGTCACTTTCATCATATGTTGGTTTGATTTGTGTTCGCTACTTCGATAATTTGATATGTGGGTGGACCAGTGCTTAGGTGATGTTCTTACTTGAATAAACCTCCTACTTGTGATTAACCCCCTCGCAAGCATCCGTAACTACAAGAAAAATATTAAGAATAAATCTAATCATAACATTAAACTTTTTGATCCAAATTAGCCCCTTACGGAATAGCGCATAAACTCGGCTTTAAGCTTCTGTCACTCTCACAACCCATAATCTAATAACTACTCCACAATGCATTCCCTTAGGCCCAAATATTGTGAAGTGTCATGCAGTCAACGTTCACATGACACCACTAAGGGAATCACAACATACATACCATCAAAATATCAAACACATATCAAGTTCTCATGATTACTTGCAACAAGATTTCTCCCGTGACCTCAAGAACAAAAGTAACTACTCACAAATGATAATCATGCTCAAGATCAGAGGGGTATTAAATAGCATAATGGATCTGAACATATAATCTTCCACCAAATAAACCATATAGTAATCAACTACAAGATGTAATCAACACTACTAGTCACCCACAAGTACCAATCTATAGTTCCGGTACAAAGATTGAACACAAGATATGAACTAGGGTTTGAGAGGTGATTGCGTCTTGAACTACGTCGGTATTTCCCCAAAGAGGACGGGATGATGCAGCACAACAATGATAGGTATTTCCCTCAGTGATGAGACCAAGGTTATCGAACCAGTAGGAGAATCACGCAACACTACATAAATAGTACCCGCACACAAAGAACAAATACTTGCAACCCGATGTGTTAAAGGGGATGTCAATCCCTTTCGGGTGACGGTGCCAGAAATTGTCGAGTTGACGGGATAAAAATATGATAGATTGGATAAATAGATTGCGAATAAATGCAAAATAAAATAAAGTGTGCAAGGTATTTTGGGGTTTTTGGATTAATAGATCTAAAAATAAAATTAAATAAAAATAGATCTTGAAGGTAAATATAATAAAGAAGAGACCCGGGGGCCGTAGATTTCACTAGTGGCTGCTCTCAAGAAAAATAGCATACGGTGGGTAAACAAATTACTGTTGGGCAATTGATAGAACTTAAAATAATCATGATGATATCCAGGCAATGATCATTATATAGGCATCACTTCCAAGATTAGTAGACCGACTCCTGACTGCATCTACTACTATTACTCCACACATCGACCGCTATCCAGCATGCATCTAGTGTATTAACTTCATGGAGAAACAGAGTAATGCAATAAGAACGATGAAATTATGTAGACAAGATCTATTTATGTAGAAATAGACCCCATCTTGTTATCCTTAATAGGAACGATACATACGTGTCATTTCCCCTTCTGTCACTGGGATCGAGCACCGTAAGATTGAACCCATCACAAAGCACCTCTTCGCATGGCAAGAAAAATTGATCTAGTCAGCCTAACTAAACCAAAGATTCGAAGAAGAAATACGAGGCTATAAGTAATAATGCATACAAGAGATCAAAAGACTCAAATAACTGTCATGGATAAAAACATAGATCTAATCATAAATTCAAAGTTCATCGGATCCCAACAAACACACCGCAAAAAGAGTTACATCAAATAGATCTCCAAGAGACCATTGTTTTGAGAATCAAGAGAGAGAGAAAGAGAGAGAGAGAGAGAGAGAGAGAGAGAGAGACGAAGCCGTCTAGCTACTAACTACAGACCCGTAGGTCTACAATGAACTACTCACGCATCATCGGAGAGGCACCAATGAGGATGATGAACGCCTCCGTGATGGTGTCTAGATTGGATATGTGGTTTCTGGAACTTGTGGCGGCTGGAATTGATTTTCGTCGACTCCCCTAGGGTTTATAGAATATTGGGGTATTTGTAGAGCAAAGAGGTAGTGCAGGAGGCCACTGAGGTTGGCACAACCCACCTGGGCGCGCCTGGGGGCCCAGACGCGCCCTGGTGGGTTGTGCTCCCCTCGGAGCCCCCCTCTCCTTATTTGTTCTAGGTCAAAATGACTTATATACCAGAAGAGGGGCACCGGAGGTGGGTCGAGGAGGGCACAATCCACGAGGGCGCGCCTGGGCTCCCTGGCGTGCCTAGGTGGGTTGTGCCCACCTGGTGGGCCCCCTCTGGTACTTATTTGCTCCAATATTTCTTATATATTCCATAAAAAAATCTCCATAAAGTTTTAGCTCATTTGGAGTTGTGCAGAATTGGTAGCCTAACATAGCTTTTTCAGGTCTAGATTTCTAGCTGCCGGTATTCTCCCTCTTTGTGTGAACCTTGCATATTATGAGAGAAAAGGCATTAGAATTACTCCAAAAGCATTATTATGCATAAAACAATATAAATAACAATTGTTAAACATGATGCAAAATGGACGTATCAACTCCCCGCAGGCTTAGACCTCACCTGTCCTCAAGCGAAAACCGAAATCGAAAACAAGTCCACATGCTTAGAGAGAGAGGTGTCGATAAAAACGAAACACGAACATAGAAGCATCATGTATATTATTATAACAGCAACAAACTTTATCATAGAAATTTTATCACATAACTTCTATCATAAACTTCTCATGAATAAGTAACAATTCATCACAACATCAAAGTATAAAGCATAAACTCTATTGGAAACCAACGAACTACGTTATCAGTTACTTTGCAACTACAATTCGTCAACTTTTCAGGAAGGGTCATGTGTCGGAGCCTTTTTGTCAAGTCCACATACTCAAGCATCATATAGTCTTCTATGATTGCTAACACTCACCGCATACACATGAGCAAAAAGTTTCAACCGGGCACATAGAAAGATAGGGGCTTATAGATTACGCCACCCAACATACTCACCTCAAGGGTGATGTCAACAATAATAACTCATGCTACCCATATCCAACTAGATATATGTTCCTAGATCTTTCCTCACCACATGATGCTTGCCAAAAGAGAAAAATAAAAAGGAATAGAGAGAAAAACTTTGACGCTTGCATAAAAGTAAATACATAAAAGTAAAAGATTGGCCCTTCACAGAGGGAAGCAAAGGTTGCCATGTGCTTTTTGTTTGTATGCTCAATCTCTTAGTGCAAAAGAACGTCACGTTGTATTGCCCCTTATGATAGCAACCTTTATTATGCAGTATATCGCTTTTATTCTTTGCCATCACAAGTTCGTACAACGCTCAATTTTCTCTTACACTAAATTATCCAACACTTTTAGAAGCAATTTTATTACCTTTATTGCACCGATGACAACTTACTTGAAGGATCTTACTCAATCCATAGGTAGGTATGGTGGACTCTCAAAACAAGATTTGGTTTAAGGGTTTTGGATGCACAAGTAGTATCTCTACTTAGTGCGGAATTTTTGGCCAGCAAAGATGGGGGGAAAGCACCACATGTTAAAGGATCTACGACAATATAACTTCTATGTGAATATGAACAAACATAAATCATTACATTGTCTTCCTTGTCCAATGTCAACAATTTTGGCATATAATATTTGGATGGGGCTCAGAATCACAAAAGATGTCTAGGATAGTGTATTTGCATGTGAATCTTCTCTTCCCTTATTAATTTTTTCATGAGTTGCATCATTGACCAATGCTATGTTTGTAAATCTCCAATAAAATTTTCTACTTATGCTCTTCCTTATGTGATGTCACTACTTACCATAAGATTAGCATATGATCTTTTTCATTTATTTCCTTTCTTTTTATTGAAGATGAAAATAAAGAAAACAAAACTTCAAACTAAACTTTATTATATATCTCGCACACGATTACAAGGATAGATCACTAGGCAAACTCTCCATAAGAAAGGGTCGAACTAAACTTTTATTCATCTATAGCAAAAGATAACTATGGATAGAACTAAGATAAGTAAAGGAAAAAGATAGTGGAGGTGATACGGTACCGGGGCACCACCCCCAAGCTTGGCAAAATCCAAGGGGAGTGCCCATACCCGATACTCAATTTTCCTTTGGTGATGAAGAAGGAGGTGGTGGTGATGAAGTAGTAGTAATCTTATCCTTATTGCTCAGAAGATACTCCAATCTATGGATGACGCTCCGGAGGAAGTGATGTGCTCTTGCAACAAAATATTTTCACGAGTAAGATATTTATTTTGCACATGAACCATTTGAATGATCTGAAAGGCTTCAATCTTAGTGGGGGTAAGATGATCATAGTAAGGTTTAACGATATCCTCTTCTTCCTCCTCGGCGGGTAGGACTTGCTAGACCACCGATGCTTGATCTCCAGTGGCCTCCTTTCTCTTGTCCCCTTTGAAGGCTTCTTCGGGCTCTTCTCTCTTCAGCTCAATCTTCATCAACCAAGCATCCTCTTCGACGTTGTTGAAGGAGGGAGAAGACATGATGCCTGGCTTAACAGATCTGACCGAAAAATAGCAAGAAAAGAAAACAGGAGATTTCTCCGTGATGCGGTGGTCAATAGGTTCGGGGGGTATATAAATAAATTTTTTATCTTGGAAAACAAGCAAACGAAATAAAAATGGAGTCCGGAAGGTACCCGAGGTGGGCACAACCCACCTGGGCGTGCCTAGCAAGCCAGGCGCCCTTGTGTCTTGTGCCCACCAGGGCTGCCTTCCTGGTTCTTTCTTATTTTTCCTATTTTTCGATATATTCCAAAACTGACAAAAAATATTTTTGCGGATTTTTGGGAGTCCGTTTACTTAGCATATTACGTACCTCCTCTTTTTTCACGGTTCTGGAGTGTTCCGGAAGGTTTCTTTTGTATGGTCTTCCGGTGTCATAGTTTGGATAATATTGCTTTCAACATTACTGGGAGTACCTGAGATATAATGTTTTATTCTTTGCCCATTGACAACGTTCAGGTTGGTACCTTCGGCATTATTTATTTTTATTGCTCCAGGTCGATAAACCTCCTCGATAACATAGGGTCCTTCCCATTTGGAGAGGAGTTTTCCTGCAAAGAATCTGAAATGAGAGTTGTACAAAAGAACATATTCTCCAACCTTGAACTCATGCTTTTGGATTCTTTTATCATGCCATCTTTTATCTTTTTCTTTAAATAACTTGGCATTTTCATAAGCTTGGGTTCTCCAGTCATCTAGTGAGCGAATATCAAATAACCTCTTTTCACTGGAAAGTTTGAAATCATAGTTGAGTTCTTTAATTGCCCAATAAGCTTTTTTGTTCTAACTCAATAGGCAAATGACAAGCTTTTCCATAAACCATTTTATAAGGAGACATACCCATAGGATTTTTATATGCTATTCTATAAGCCCAAAGTGCATCATCTAGTTTCTTAGACCAATTCTTTTGGGACCTATTGACAATTTTTTGTAAAATTATTTTTATTTCTCTATTGCTAAGTTCAACTTGACCACTAGACTGAGGATGATAAGATGATACAATTCTATGGTTAACATTATAGTTAGCAAGCATTTTACGAAAAGCACCATGAATAAAGTGTGAACCACCATTAGTCATTAAATATCTAGGGACTCCAAACCTTGGGAAAATAACTTCCTTAAGCATTTTAATAGAGGTGTTGTGATCAGCACTACTAGTTGGAATAGCTTCTACCCACTTAGTAACATAATCAACAGCAACCAAAATATGTGTATACCCATTAGAGGAAAGGAAAAGGTCCCATCACTTCAAAAAAATACACTTCCATGATGATACGTGTTTGTCACAGTAGGTCACGTTTTTTGTCATGCATGTACATCCATGACGATTTTATGACAGAATCAAGATAGTCATACCTGTGATGTCATATAAGTGTTCCATGACATTACGAAAATTATCATCATGGAAGTGTCCACTTCCATGATGATAAATCACGCATCATAGAAGTGCTTTCGTCAAGGGTGACCGACACGTGGCATCCACCATAATGGGTAGCCGTTAAGCTATCGGGTTCTGGTTTGGATCCGATAACACGTTAACAACTAGGACCAATGAGGATTTTCCATGTGTAAAATTATCATTGGCTATAGCAACCACGTGTCACCACCCAAAAAGGACAGATGTCGATCGCCCAATGGACAGGAGCCGCCTATGATACGTCAACATGTGGCAAGGCCCAACAGCGGCCCATTTAGGTTAAAAATGTTGGCCCATTTAAAATTAGCGGGCTAGACCATTAACGGCCTGCTTGCAGATGGTCCATTCAAAGTTAAGGCCCGTACGGCTATTGTCAAATCGGCCCATTAACGGCCCGTTCTAAACTTGTCATCATCGCGGCCCATGGTCACTTCTGGCCCGTTAATAGTCCGCTTGGGACGAATTACGGCCCGGTGTGTTTCCGGCCTATTAAAGGGCATGCTTCATTTGGGCCCATTTATTGGCCATTGAAACTTTTGGCCCATAAACGATCGTGAAGGATATGGGTCATATTCGGCCATGTTTGACATTCGGCCTGTTAGAGGCCCACTGTAGATTTGGGCCACTTCCAGCCTGTTGTGATTTTCGGCCTGTTAACGTCAGACGAAATCGATGGGCCATATGTGGCCCGACATCACATCGAGCCTATTAACAGCCCATATAAAACTGATACTAATCAAGCCCGACTGAACTTCCGGCCTGTTAAAGGCTAGTGTAGTAGGTCGGTGCATTTACAGCTTGTCTGAATTTCGGCGTGTGAACGATCCACATTGTAAATGGGCCACCACGAGCTGAGATACATTATGGCCTGCTAATGACCAGTGGGTTATTTGGCACAATCAAGGCCCGATCTCACTTTCGTCCTATTAAAGGCCCATGTTATTGTTGGGGATCGTAGCAGAAATTTAAAATTTTCTACGCATCACCAAGATCAATCTATGGAGTAATCTAGCAACCAGGGGAAGGGGAGTGCATCTACATACCCTTGTAGATTGCTAAGCGGAAGTGTTGCAAGAACGCGGATGAGGTAGTCGTACTCATGGTGATTCAGATCACGGTCGATTCCGATCTAAGCGCCGAACAACGGCGCTTCCGCGTTCAACACACGTGCAGCCCGGTGACGTCTCCCATGCCTTTATCCAGCAAGGAGAGAGGGAGAGGTTGGGGAAGACTCCGTCCAGCATCAGCACGACGGCGTGGTGGTGGTGGAGGAGCGCGGTGCTCCTGCAGGGCTTCGCCAAGCACTACGAGAGACGAGGAGGGAGAGAGGTAGGGTTGCGCCTTGGGAGAGAGAGACTCGTGTATTGGGCAGCCACAAAACCTCCACTATATATAGGGGGGGAGGGGCTGCGCCCCCACCTATGGTTCCGTCCCTAGGGGTGGCGGCAGCCCCCAGATCCCATCTGGGTGGCGGCCAAGGGGGAGAGAGAGGGGGCGCACCTAGGGTGGGCATTAGGGCCCATCTGCCCCTAGGGTTTTCCCCCTCTCCTCTTGAGGGCGCCTTGGGCCTTGGTGGGAGGCGCCCCAGCCCACCTAGGGACTGGTCCCTTCCCACTCTAGGCCCACGAAAGCCTCCGGGGCTGGTGGCACCTCCCGGTGGACCCCCGGAACCCTTCCGGTGGTCCCGGTACATTACCGGTGATGCCCGGAACACTTCCGGTGGCCAAATCCACACTTCCTATATATCAATATTTAACCCCGGACCATTCCGGAACTCCTCGTGATGTCCGGGATCTCATCCGGGACTCTAAACAACATTCAGTAACCACATACATACTTTCCCTATAACCCTAGCGTCATCGAACCTTAAGTGTGTAGACCCTACGGGTTCGGGAATCATGCAGACATGACCGAGACATCTCTTTGGTCAATAACCAAGAGTGGGATCTGGATACCCATGTTGGCTCCCACATGTTCCACGATGATATCATCGGATGAACCACGATGTCAAGGATTCAATCAATCCCGTATACAATTCCCTTTGTCTACCGGTATAGTACTTGCCCGAGATTCGATCATCGGTATCCTGATACCTTGTTCAATCTCGTTTCCGGCAAGTCTCTTTACTCTTTCCGTAACACATCATCCCGTGATCAACTCCTTGGTCACATTGTGCACATTATGATGATGTCCTACCGAGTGGGCCCAGAGATACCTCTCAGTTACACGGAGTGACAAATCCCGGTCTCGATTCGTGCTAACCCAACAGACACTTTCAGAGATACCCGGGGTGCACCTTTATAGCCACCCAGTTACGTTGTGATGTTTGGTACACCCAAAGCATTCCTACGGCATCCGGGAGTTGCACAATCTCATGGTCTAAGGAAATGATAGTTGACATTAGAAAAGCTTTAGCATACGAAGTACACGATCTTGTGCTAGGCTTAGGATTGGGTCTTGTCCATCACATCATTCTCCTAGTGATGTGATCCCGTTATCAACGACATCCAATGTCCATGGTCAGGAAACCGTAACCATCTATTGATCAACGAGCTAGTCAACTAGAGGCTTACTAGGGACATGGTGTTGTCTATGTATCCACACATGTATCTGAGTTTCCTATCAATACAATTCTAGCATGGATAATAAACGATTATCATGAACAAGGAAATATAATAATAACCAATTTATTATTGCCTCTAGGGCATATTTCCAACAGTCTCCCACTTGCACTAGAATCAATAATATAGTTCATATCGCTATGTGATTAACACTCATAGGTCACATCGCCATGTGACTAACACCCAAGAGTTTACTACAGTCAATAATCCAGTTCACATCATTATGTGATTAACACTCAATGAGTTCTGGGTTTGATCATGTTATGCTTGTGAGAGAGGTTATAGTCAACGGGTCTGCAACAATCAGATCCGCATGTACTTCACAAAACTTTATGTCATATTGTAGATGCAGCTACCACATTCCACTTGGAGCTATTCCAAATGGTTGCTCCTTTATACATATCCGGTTTTTCTACTCATAGTCATCCGGATAGGTGTTAAAGCTTGCATCGACGTAACTCTTAACGTCGAACTCTTTATCACGTCCATAACCGAGAAATATTTCCTTATTCCTCTAAGGATAATTTTGACCACTGTCTAGTGATCCACTCCTGGATCACCTTTGTACCCTCTTGCCAGACATGTGGCAAGGCACAAATCAGGTGTGGTACTCAGCATGGCATACCGTATAGAGCCTATGACAAAAGCATAGGGGACGACCTTCGTCCTTCCTCTTTCTTCTGCCGTGGTCAAGCTTTGAGTCTTACTCAACTTCACACCTTACAACTCAGGTAAGAATTCCTTCTTTGACTGATCTATTTTGAACTCCTTCAAAATCATGTCAAGGTGTGTGTTCTTTGAAAGTATCATGAAGTGTCTTGATCTATCTCTATAGATCTTGATGCCCAATATGTAAGCAGCTTTATCCAGGTCTTCCTTTGAAATCACTCTTCAAACAACCGTTTATGCTTTCCAGAAATTCTACATTATTTCAGATCAACAATATGTCATCCACATATACTTATCAGAAATGTTGTAGTGCTCCCACTCACTTTCTTGTAAATACAAGTTTCTAGCAAACATTGTATAAACCTAAAAGCTTTAATCACTCCATCAAAGCATATATTCCGACTCCGAGATGCTTGCTCTAGTCCATAGAAGGATCGCTGGAGCCAGTATACCTTTTAGCATCCTTAGGATTGACAAAACCTTTATTGTATCACATACAACTTTTTCTTACGAAAACTGGTAAGAAAACTTGTTTTGACATCCATCTGTCAGATTTCATAATCGAAAAATACAGCTAATGCTAACATGATTCCGACAGACTTAAACATCGCTACGGGTGAGAAAATCTCATCGTAGTCAACTCCTTGAACTTGTGAAAAGACTCTTTGCCACAAGTCGAGCTTCATAGACGGCAACATTACCGTCCACGTCCGTCTTCTTCTTAAAGATCCATTTATCTCAATGGCTTGCCGATCAACGGGCAAGTCCACCAAAGTCCATGCTTTGTTCTGATACATGGATCCTATCTCGGATTTCATGGCTTCTAACCATTTGTCAGAATATGGGCCCACCGTCGCTTCTTCATAGCTCATAGGTTCATTGTTGTCCAACATGATATCTAAGACAGGATCACCGTACCACTCATGAGTAGTACATATCCTTGTCGACCTACGAGGTTTGATATCAACTTGATCCGAAGCTTCATGATCACTATCATTAACTTCCTCTTCAACTGACGTAGGCGCCACAGAAACATCTTTCTATGTTGCACCACTTTCCGGTTGAAGTAGAGGTTCAACAACCTCATCAAGTTCTATCTTCCTCCCACTCAATTCTTTCGAGAGAAACTCCTTCTCGAGAAAGGACCCGTTCTTAGCGATAAACACTTTGCCCTCGGATCTGAGATAGAAGGTATACCCAACTATTACCTTTGGGTATCCTATGAAGATGTATTTGTCCGCGTTGGGTTCGAGCTTTTTCGGCTGAAGCCTTAAGCATCACGACACCAACTATTAAGAAATGACAACTTTGGTTTCTTGCCAAACCAATGTTCATACGACGTTGTCTCAACGGACTTAGATGGTGCCCTATCTAAAGTGAATGCAGCTGTCTATAACGCATAACCTCAAAATGATAGCGGTAGATCGGTAAGAGACATCATAGATCGCACCATATCTCATAAGGTTCGATTACGACGTCCGAACACGCCATTACGCTGTGGTGTTCTAGGTGGTGTCAATTGTGAAACAATTTCACAATGTGTTAAGTGATTGCCAAACTCATAACTCAGAAATTCTCCATCGATCAGATCGTAGGAATTTGATCTTCTTGTTATGATGGTTCTTAACTTCACTCTGAAATTGCTTGAACTTTTCAAACATTTCAGACTTGTGCTTCATTAAGTAAATATACCCATATCTACTCAAATCGTCAGTGAAGATGAGAAAATAGTGATGTACACCGCACGCCTCAATTCTTATTGGATCACACACATCAGCATGTACGATTTCCAACAAGTCACTTGCCCGTTTCATTGTACCTGAAAACAGGGTCTTAGTCATCCTGCCCATGAGGCAAGGCTCGCATGTGTCAAGCGATTCAGAATCAAGTGACTCCAAACATCCATCGACATGGAGTTTCTTCATGCAACTTACGCCAATATGACCTAAGCGGCAGTGCCACAAGAAAGTGGTACTATCATTATTAACTCTACATCTTTTGGCGTGAATATGTGTATTACCATGACCGAGATTCAATGAACCATTCACATAGGGTGCATGACCATGAAAGGTATTATTCATGTAAACAAAATAACCATTATTCTCTAACTTAAATGAATAACCGTATTGCAATGAACATGATCTAATCATATTCATGCTCAACGTAGACACCTGATAACATTTATCTAGGTTCAATACTAATCCCGAAGGCAGATGGAGCGTGCGATGGTGATCTCATCAACTTTGGAAACGCTTCCAACACACATCGTCACCTCGCCCTTAGCCAGTCTCCGTTTAGTCCGTAGCTTTTGCTTAAGTCACCAATAATAGCAACTGAACCGGTATCCAATACCCAGGTGCTACCAGGAGTACTAGTAACGTACACATTAATAACACATATATACTTTGTTGAAGTTGCCAGCCTTCTTATCTACCATGCATTTGGGGTAGTTCCGCTACCAGTGATCATTCCGCTTACAATAGAAGCACTTAATCTCGGGTTTGGGTTCAACCTTGGGTTCCTTCACTGGAGCGGCAACTGGTTTGCCATTCATGAAGTTTCCCTTCTAGCCCTTGCCCTTCTTGAAACCAGTGGTCTTGTTAAACCATCAACACTTGATGCTCCTTCTTGATTTCTACCTTTTGCGGTCTTAAGCACCGCGAACAGCTGCGGGATCATCTCCATCCCTTGCATGTCATAGTTCATCACGAAGATCTAGTAGCTTAGTGATAGTGACTAGAGAACTCTATCAATCACTATCTTATCTGGAAGTATAACTCCCACTTAATTCAAGTGATTGCAGCACCCAGACATTCTGATCACATGCTCACTAGCTGAGCTATTCTCCTCCATCTTGTAGGCAAAGAACTTGTTAGAGGTCTCATACCTCTCAACACGGGCATGAGCCTGAAATCCCAATTTTAGCTCTTGGAACATCTCATATGTTCTATGGCGTTCAAAACGTCATTGGAATCCCGATTCTAAGCCGTAAAGTATGGTGCACTTAACTATCAAGTAGTCATCAGGATGTATCTGTCAGATGTTCATAACATCCACAGACGACGCTGGAGGGGTTGGCACACCGAGCGGTGCATCAAAGACATAAGCCTTCTTTGTAGCAGTGAGGACACTCCTCAGGCAACGGACCTAGTCCGCATCATTGCTTACAATATCTTTCAACTTAATCTTTCTCTAGGAACGTATTGAAACAGGGAGCTACAACGCGAGCTATTGATCTACAACCCTTTTTGCAAAGACAACTTAGACTATTGTTCATGATAAATAAGTTCATCTAATCAAATTATATAATGAACTCCCACTCAGATAGACATCCCTCTAGTCATCTAAGTGATACATGATCCGAGTCAACTAGGTCGTGTCCGATCATCATGTGAGACGGACTAGTCATCATCGGTGAACATCCTCATGTTGATCGTATCTTCTATACGACTCATGTTCGACCTTTCGGTCTTCCATGTTCTGAGGCCATGTCTGTACATGCTAGGCTCGTCAAGTCAACCTAAGTGTATTGCATGTGTAAATCTGGCTTACACCCGTTGTATTCGAACGTTAGAATCTATCACACCCGATCATCACGTGGTGCTTCAAAACAACGAACCTTCGCAATGGTGCACAGTTAGGGGGAACACTTTCTTGAAATTATTGCGAGGGATCATCTTATTTAAGCTACCGTCGTTCTAAGCAAATAAGATGTAAAACATGATAAACATCACATGCAATCAAATAGTGACATGATATGGCCAATATCATTTTTTCTCATTTTGATCTCCATCTTTGGGGTGCCATGATCATCATCGTCACCGGCATGACACCATGATCTCCATCATCGTGTCTTCATGAAGTTGTCTCGTCAACTATTACTTCTACTACTATGGCTAACGGTTAGCGATAAAGTAAAGTAATTACATGACGTATAAGTTGACACACATGTCATAAATAAATTAAGACAACTCCTATGGCTCCTGCCGGTTGTCATATTCATCGACATGCAAGTCGTGATTCCTATTACAAGAACATGATCAATCTCATACATCACATATATCATTCATCACATTATTTTGGCCATATCACATCACACGGTATATGCTGCAAAAACAAGTTAGACGTCCTCTAATTGTTGTTGCAAGTTTTTACGTGGCTGCTATAGGTTTCTAGCAAGAACGTTTTTTACCTACGCCAAAAACCACAATGTGATATGCCAATTTCTATTTACCCTTCATAAGGACCCTTTTCATCGAATCCGATCCGACTAAAGTGGGAGAGACAGACACCCGCTAGCCACCTTATGCAACTAGTGCATGTCAGTCGGTAGAACCTGTCTCTCGTAAGAGTACGTGTAAGGTCGGTCCGGGCCGCTTCATCCCACGATGCTGCCGAATCAAGATAAGACTAGTAACGGCAAGTAAATTCTAGACCGCCAGCTGGAAATCTAGACCTGGAAAAGCTACGTCAGGCTACCTATTCTGTACAACTCCAAACAAGCTGAAACTTTACGTAGATTTTTTTATGGACTATATGAGGAATATTGGAGCCAATAAGTACGAGAGGGGGCCTACCAAGTAGGCACAACCCACCTGGGCACGCCAGGGAGCCCTGGCGCGCCCTGGTAGGTTGTGCTCACCCAGTCCCACCTTCGGTGCCCATCTTCTGGTATATAAGTCATTTTTGACCTAGAAAAAATAAGGGTAGGACTTTCGGGCGGAGCGACGCCATCTCGAGGCGGAACTTGGCCAGGAGCACTTTTGCCCTCCGGCGGAGCGATTCCGCCAGGGGAACTTCCCTCCCGAAGGGGGAAATCATCATCACCAACAAATCTCCCATCTCGGGGAGGGCAATCTCCATCAACATCTTCAACAACACCATCTCATCTCAAACCCTAGTTCATCTCTTGTGTTCAATCTTGTTATCGGAACTATAGATTGCTGCTTGTGGGTGACTAGTAGTGTTGATTACATCTTGTAGTTGATTAGTATGTGGTTTATTTGGTGGAAGATTATATGTTCAGATCCATTATGTTATTTTATACCCCACTAATCTTGAGCATGTTTATTACTTGTGTGTAGTTACTTTTGTTCTTGAGGTCACGGGAGAAATCATGTTGCAAGTAATCATGTGAACTTGATATGTGTTCGATATTTTGATAGTATGTATGTTGTGATTCCCTTAGTGGTGTCATGTGAACGTTGACAACATGACACTTCACCATATTTGGGCCTAAGGGAATGCATTCCGGAGTAGTTATTAGATGATGGGTTGCGAGAGTGACAGAAGCTTAAACCCCAGTTTATGCGCTATTCTGTAAGGGACCGATTGGACCCAAAAGTTTAATGATATGGTTAGGATTTATCCTTAATACTTTTCTCGTAGTTGCGGATGCTTGCGAGGGGGTTAATCATAAGTAGGAGGTTTGTTGAAGTAAGAACAACAACTAAGCACCGGTCCACCCACATATCAAATTATCAAAGTAGCGAACACGAATTAAATCAACATGATGAAATCGACTAGATGAAATTACCGTGTACCCTCAAGAACGCTTTGCTTACTATAAGAGACTGTTTTGGCATGTCCTTTACCTCAAAAGGATTGGGCTACCTTGCTGCACTTTTGTTACTATTGTCATTACTTGCTCGTTACAAAATATCTTCCTATCAAACTATTCTGTTAATTACAATTTCAGCACTTGCAGACATTACCTTGCTGAAAACCACTTATCATTCCCTTCTGCTCCTCGTTGGGTTCGACACTCTTACTTATCGAAAAGAGCTACAATTGATCCCCTATACTTGTGGGTTATCAAGGCTATTTTCTGGCGCCGTTGCCGGGGAGTGAAGTGCCTTTGGTAAGTGGAAATTGATACGTCAACGTCGTATCTATAATTCTTGGTTGTTCCATGCCAATATTTTACAACTTTCATATACTTTTGGCAACTTTTTATACTATTTTTTGGACTAACATATTGATCCAGTGCTCAGTGCCAGTTCCTATTTGTTGCATGTTTTTTGTTTCGCAGTAAATACATATCAAACGGAGTTCAAACGGGATAAAAACTGACGGAGATTTTTTTGGAATATATGTGATTTTTGGGAAGAAGAATCAACGCGAGACGATGCCCGAGGGGGCCACGAGGCATGGGGCGCGCCCTGGGCCCTCGTGGCCACCCCGTAAGGCGGTTGGTGCCCTTCTTTCGCCGCAAGAAAGATAATATCCGGATAAAAATCGCATCCAAAATTTAGCCCAATCGGAGTTACGTATCTCCGGGAATTTAAGAAACGGTGAAAGGGCAGAATCAGAAAACAAAGAAACAGAGAGAGAGAGAGAGAGAGAGAGAGAGAGAGAGAGAGAGAGAGAGAGAGAGAGAGAGATCCAATCTCGGAGGGGATCTCGCCCCTCCGCTGCCATGGAGGCCATGGACCAGAGGGTAAAACCTTCTCCCATCTAGGGAGAAGGTCAAGGAAGAATAAGAAGAAGAAGAAGAAGAAGAGGGGCTCTCTCCCCCTCTCTCCTGGTGGCGCCGGAACACCGCCGGGGCCATTATCGTGTGACGGCGATCAACACCAACACCTCTGTCATCTTCCCCAACATCTTCATCACCTTCCCCTATCTATCTACAGCGGTTCACTCTCCCGCACCCGTTGTACCCTATACTTGAACATGGTGCTTTATGCTTCATATTATTATCCAATTATGTGTTGCCATCCTATGATGTCTGAGTAGATTTTCGTTGTCCTATCGGTAATTGGTGAATTTCTATGATTGGTTTAATTTGCTTGTGGTTTGCTGTCCTTTGGTGCCCATAATATGAGCGCGTGCGTGGATCACACCATAGGGTTAGTTGTATGTTGATAGGACTATGTATTGGAGGGCAAGAGTGACAGAAGCTTCAACCTAGCATAGAAATTGATGCATACGAGATTGAAGGGGGACCAATATATCTTAATGCTATGGTTGGGTTTTACCTTAATGAATGTTAGTAGTTGCAGATGCTTGCTAATAGTTCCAATCATAAGTGCATAGAATTCCAATTCAGGGATGACATGCTAGCAGTGGCCTCTCCCACATAAAACTTGCTATCGGTCTAGTAAAGTAGTCAATTGCTTAGGGACAATTTCGCTACTCTTACCACCACTTTTCCACACTCGCTATACTAACTTTATTGCTTCTTTACCTAAAACAGCCCCTACTTTTTATTTACACGCTCTTTATTATCTTGCAAACCTATCCAACAACACCTACAAAGTACTTCTTGTTTCATACTTGTTCTAGGTAAAGCGAACGTTAAGCATGCGTAGAGTTGTATCGATGGTCGATAGAACTTGAGGGAATATTTGTTCTACCTTTAGCTCCTTGTTGGGTTTGACACTCTTACTTATCGAAAGAGGCTACAATTGATCCCCTATACTTGTGGGTTATCAAGACCTTTTTGTGGCACCGTTGCGGGGGAGTTATAGCGTGGGGTGAATATTCTCGTGTGTGCTTGTTTGCTTTATCACTAAGTAGTTTTTATTTCGTGCTATTGTTTTCTATCTTTAGTTATGGGTACAAAACGCAAAATACCAAAAAAATAGTTGTACCTACTACACCAATGGTTGAAGAACCACTCAAAAACTATCACACTCCTGAAGCTTTTTACTTGGATCATCTTCGATCCCTATGTGCTTGGGCTGAAACCCCAACTAGCTTAGTTGAGGGAAAATATTTAGATGAGCATGCTTGTTATGTGCGACACCGCTTATCTAAACAAGGGAAACTTTTACTGGATCAAATTCATCGTTTGCAATGCTATGCTTGGAATTTATGTGAAATATATGTTTTTACTTGTTGTTCTGAAGACCCTAAGAAGCACCTTCCCTACCAATGTGAGTTTAGTGATAATGGAATCGTATCTTCGTATGCAAAGGGTGTTTATAATTACTATGATGTTTAACAAACTGAAGAATTTGTTGCTTTTAAGGGTGCTTATGAAATTGCTTCTTTGATTGGAAAGTATGATGCTACTCTTTACAAATCTGAAATTTTTTCCATACTTAAATATTGTTATGATAATTATGCTTATAATGCCTATGTTAAACCATATATTGAGGACTCCTCCACTGTCCAAGAAGAGACTAATATTTTGCAAGAGTCCATGGAAGAAGGAATTGATGAAACTGTGGGCTCATCGGATGAAAAAGATGATGAGGAGAGCAAAGAACAAAAGGAGGAAGAGCGGATTAGCTACCCGTGCCCACCTTCTAATGAGAGTAACTCTTTATCCCACACATTGTTTAATTTCCCTTCGAATTTACTGAAGGATGAATGCTATGATGATTGTTATGATCCCGTTGATTCTTTTGAAACATCCCTTTTTGATGATGCTTGCTATGCTTGTGGCCAAGATGCCAATATGAATTATGCTTATGGAGATGAACTCGCTATAGTTCCTTATGTTAAACATGAAATTGTTGCTATTGCACCCACGCATGATAGTCCTATTATCTTTTTAAATTCTCCCGACTACACTATATCGGAGAAGTTTGCACTTATTAAGGATTATATTGATGGGTTGCGTTTCACTACTACACATGATGATTTTGATAGATATAATATGCATGTGCTTGCTGCTCCTACTTGCAATTATTATGAGAGAGATGAACTATATCTCCACCACTCTATGTTTCCAACATGATGAAATTGCAAGAAACTGTTTATACTATGCATTGGCCTTTACTATGTGTGCATGAATTGTTCTTTTATGAGATGTTGATGCATAGGAAGAGAGTTAGACTTCGTCATTACATGATATATGTTGCTTTGTGCTCACTACTAAATCACGAATCGTTGTTAATTAAAATTGGCTTTGATATACCTTGTGATCCGGGTGGATTCATTACTGAGCACCTTATTCCTAGCTTAATGGCTTTAAAGAAAGCGCTGCCAGGGAGACAACCTGGAAGTTTTAGAGAGTCATTTATTTCTGTTGAGTGATTTTATATAGTTTAAAAACAAAAAATAAAGAGGGGAACCCAAAACTTTTCAAAAAGGAAAGTGAAAGTGAGAGAGACAAGCATTGTTGAAGTGGGGGAGCTCCTTGAACTTTGTTCATGCTCATGGAAACTTTGTGAATCTTGATTACAGAAACTTTTCAACAAAAATAATTATCCCCTTGTACAATTCCATTGTATTATAAAAATAATGTGCCAAGATTTGCCTTTAGGATGTTTACATTGCTTGTTGGTTTGTGCGATGCAGAACAGAAACTTTGGATGTAGTGCGCGATTTTACATTTTTTTACTGGAACGTCAAACGGTTCTGAAACCTTCTGCACTGTCTTTCTATACAATTTTTTTATCTGTCCTAATGTTGGCAGAATTTTTGGAGTATCAGAGGTATGGTGAATGTTCAGATTACTACAGACTATCCTGTTTAAGACAGATTCTGTTTTTGATGCATAGTTTGCTTGTTTTGATGAAACTATCAATTTCCATCAGTGGATTAAGCCATGTAAAAGTTATATTACAGTAGCTACAATGCAAAAACAAACTATTTATTGGTTTGCAACAGTACTTATAGTAGTGATTTGCTTTATTATACTAATGGATCTTACCGAACTTTTTGTTAAGTTTTGTGTGATTGAAGTTTACAAGTTTTGGGAGAGATCACGATGGATGAAGGAATAAGGAGTGGCAAGAGACTAAGCTTGGGAATTCCCGAGGCACCCCAAGGAAATATTCAAGGACTCCCAAGCAACCAATATTGGGGATGCCCCAAAAGGCATCCCCTCTTTCATCTAACAATCATCGGTAATTTCACTTGGAGCTATATTTTTATTCGTCACATGATATGCGTAAATCTTGGAGCGTCTTTTGCATTTAGTTTTCACTTTTATTTGATGCACCATGCTGGTATGAGATAGTCCTTGGTTGATTTATAGAATACTCATTGCACTTCACTTATATCTTTTGAGTATGGCTTTATAGAATGCTTCATGTGCTTCGCTTATATCTTTTGAAGTTTGGATTGTTTGTTTCTCTTAACATAGAAAACCGCCATTTGTAGAATGCTCTTTTACTTCACTTATATTTGTTAGAGCGTGGGAATATCTTTTGTAGAAAGGATTAAACTCTCTTGCTTTCACTTATATCTATTTAGAGAGATGACAGGAACTGGTCATTCACATGGTTAGTCATAAAATCCTACATAAAACTTGTAGATCACTGAATATGATATGTTTGATTCCTTGCAATAGTTTTGCGATATAAAGATAGTGATATTAGAGTCATGCTAGTGGGTAGTTGTGGATTGTAGAAATACTTGTGTTGAAGTTTGTGATTCCCGTAGCATGCACGTATGGTGAACCGTTATGTAACGAAGTTGGAGCATGAGATATTTATTGATTGTCTTCCTTATGAGTGGCGGTCGGGGACAAGTGATGGTCTTTTCCTACCAATCTATCCCCCTAGGAGCATGCGCGTAGTACTTTGTTTCAATGACTAATAGATTTTTGCAATAAGTATGTGAGTTCTTTATGACTAATGTTGAGTCCATGGATTATACGCACTCTCACCCTTCCATCATTGCTAGCCTCTTCGGTACCGTGCATTGCCCTTTCTCACCTTGAGAGTCGGTGCAAACTTCGCCGGTGCATCCAAACCCCGTGATACGATACGCTCCATCACACATAAGCCTCCTTATATCTTCCTCAAAACAACCACCATACCTACCTATCATGGCATTTCCATAGCCATTCCGAGATATATTGCCATGCAACTTACATCATCATCATATACATGACTTGAGCATTTATTATCATATTGCTTTGCATGATCGTAAGATAGCTAGCATGATGTTTTCATGGATTGTCCTTTTTGATGTCATTGCTACGCTAGATCATTGCTCATCCCGGTACACCGCCGGAGGCATTCATATAGTCATATCTTTGTTCTAGTATCGAGTTGTAATATTGAGTTGTAAGTAAATAAAAGTGTGATGATCATCATTATTATAACATTGTCCCATGATCAAAATAAAAGTGGCCAAAAAA
>NC_041384.1:416381647-416417895 GCF_002162155.2 Triticum dicoccoides
GAAGGGACAATGTTACTATCCTTTTACCACACTTGTGCTTCAGAGTAGCACCATGTTCTTCATATAGAGGGCCTATTGAGTTATCACTTCATATACTAGTGGGAATTTTCATTATAGAACTTGGCTTGTATATTCCAACGATGGGCTTCCTCAAATGCCCTAGGTCTTCATGAGCAAGCAAGTTGGATGCACACCCACTTAGTTTCAGTTTGAGCTTTCATACACTTATAGCTCTAGTGCATCTGTTGCATGGCAATCCTTACTCCTCGCATTGACATCAATTGATGGGCATCTCCATAGCCCGTTGATTACCCGCATCAATGTGAGACTTTCTCCCTTTTTGTCTTCTCCACACAACCTCCACCATCATATTCTATTCCACATATAGTGCTATATCCATGGCTCACGCTCATGTATTGCATGAAAGTTGAAAAGGTTTGAGAACGTCAAAAGTATGAAACAATTGCTTGGCTTGTCATCGGGGTTGTGCATGATTTGAATATTTTGTGTGGTGAAGATGGAGCATAGCCAGACCATATGATTTTGTAGGGATAACTTTCTTTGGCCATGTTATTTTGAAAAGACATGATTGCTTTATTAGTATGCTTGAAGTATTATTGTCTTAATGTCAAATGATAGACTATTGCTTTGAATCACTCGTGTCTTAATATTCATGCCATGATTAGATTACATGATCAAGATTATGCTAGGTAGCATTCCACATCAAAAAATATCTTTTTTATCATTTACCTACTCGAGGACGAGCAGGAATTAAGCTTGGGGATATTGATACGTCTCCGTCGTATCTATAATTTTTGATTGTTCCATGCCAATATTCTACAACTTTCATATACTTTTGGCAACTTTTTATACTATTTTTGGGACTAACATATTGATCCAGTGCCAGTTCCTGTTTGTTGCATGTTTTTTGTTTCGCAGTAAATCCATATCAAACGAAGTCCAAACAGGATAAAAACTAACGAAGATTTTTTTGGAATATATGTGATTTTTGGGAAGAAGAATCAATGTGAGATGATGCCTGAGGGGGCCACGAGGCAGGGGGCGCCCCAGGGGGTCAGGTGCGCCCTGGGCCCTCGTGGCCACCCCGTAAGGCAGTTGATTCCCTTCTTTCGCCGCAAGAAAGCTAATATCTGGATAAAAATCGTGTCCAAAATTCAGCCCAATCGGAGTTACGGATCTCCGGGAATTTAAGAAACGGTGTAAAGAATTAGAAAACGCAGAAACACAGAGAGACGGAGAGACAGATCCAATCTCAGAGGGGCTCTCGCCCCTCCGCCGCCATGGAGGCCATCGACCAGAGGGTAAAACCTTCTCCCATCTAGGGAGAAGGTCAAGGAAGAAGAAGAAGAAGGGGGGCTCTCTCCCCCTCTCTCCTGGTGGCGCCGGAACACCGCCGAGGCCATCATCGTGTGACGGTGATCTACACCAACACCTCCGTCATCTTCACCAACATCTTCATCACCTTCCCCCATCTATCTACAACGGTCCACTCTCCCGCAACCCGTTGTACCCTCTACTTGAACATGGTGCTTTACGCTTCATATTATTATCCAATTATGTGTTGCCATCCTATGATGTCTGAGTAGATTTTCGTTGTACTACCGGTAATTGGTGAATTGCTATGATTGGTTTAATTTGCTTGTGGTTATGTTGTTGTACGTTGGTGCCCATCATATGAGCGCGCGTGTGGATGACACCATAGGATTAGTTGTATGTTTATAGGACTATGTATTGGAGGGCAAGAGTGATAGAAGCTTCAACCTAGCATAGAAATTGATGCATACGGGATTCAAGTGGGGCCAATATATCTTAATGCTATGGTTGGGTTTTACCTTAATGAACGTTAGTAGTTGCAGATGCTTGCTAATATTTCCAATCATAAGTGCATATAAGTCCAAGTCAGGGATGACATGCTAGCAGTGGCCTCTCCCACATAAAACTTGCTATCGGTCTAGTAAAGTAGTCAATTGATTAGGGACAATTTTGCAACTCCTGCCACCACTTTTCCACACTCACTATACTAACTTTATTGCTTCTTTACCTAAAACAGCCCCTACTTTTTATTTACGTGCTCTTTATTATCTTGCAAACATATCCAACAACACCTACAAAGTACTTATAGTTTCATACTTATTCTAGGTAAAGCGAATATTAAGCGTGCGTAGAGTTGTATCGGTGGTCGATAGAACTTGAGGGAATATTTGTTCTACCTTTAGCTCCTCGTTGGGTTCGACACTCTTACTTGTCGAAAGAGGCTACAATTGATCCCCTATACTTGTGGGTTATCAGAAATTGGTAAGGAAACATTTATATAGTGTGCTGAAATTTACTGTCACTTGTTACTATGGAAAATAATCCTTTGAGGGGTTTGTTCGGGGTATCTTCACCTCGACCGGAACCACAGTTAGCTACCCCTCAACCTACTGCACCTACTTAAAGTATTGAATATGAAATTCCTTCAGGTATGATAGAACAACTGCTAGCTAATCCTTATGTAGGAGATGGAACCAAACATCCTGATATGCACTTGATATATGTGGAACAAATTTGCGGATTGTTTAAGCTTGCAGGTTTACCCGAAGATGAAGTTAAAAGTAAGGCTTTCCCTTTATCTTTGAAGGGAAAAGCATTGGCATGGTATAGGCTATGCGATGATATTGGATCTTGGAATTGGAATCGATGGAAATTGGAATTTCACCCAAAAAAATTATCCTATGCATCTAGTTCATCGTGATCGGAATTACATATATAATTTTTGGCCTCGTGAAGGAGAAAGTATCGCTCTAGCTTGGGGGAGGCTTAAGTTAATGTTATATTCATGCCCTAATATGAGCTCTCAAGACAAATAATTATTCAGAATTTTTATGCTCGGCTTTCTCGTGATGATCAATCCATGCTCGATACTTCTTGTACTCGTTCTTTTATGAAGAAGACTATTGAATTCTGGTTTGATCTTTTGGAAAGAACTAAATGCAAGTCTGAAGATTGGGAACTCGATGAAGGTAAAGAGTCAGATATTAAGCTTAAGCATGATTGTGTTAAATCTTTTATGAATACCGATGCTTTTCAAAAGTTTAGCACTAAATATGGACCTGACTCTGAGTTAGTAGCCTCTTTTTGTGAATAATTTGCTACTCATGTTGATCTCCCTAAGGAGAAGTGGTTCAAATATCGCCCACCTATTAAAGAAGAAATTAAAGAACCGGAACAAGCTAAATAAGAAACTATACTTTATAATGTTGATCCAGTTGTTCCTACTGCTTATATTGAGAAACCACCTTTCCCTATTAGGATAAAGGAACATGCTAAAGTTTCAACTGTGGTTAACAAAAGTTATATTTGAACACCTAAACCTAATGAACAAATCAAAGTAGAACCTAGTGTTGTTATGGTTAAGGATCTCCTGGAAGAAAATGTAGATGGGCGTGTTATTTACTTCTGTAATGAAGCTACTAGAATTGTCAAACCCGATAGAACGGATAATCATAGACCTGTTGTTGTCACGCCTATTGTCTCAGTTAAAATTGGAGATCACTGCTATCATGGTTTATGTGACATATGTGCTAGCATGAATGCTATTCCCATACCTTATATCAAGAAATTATGAATGACATAGCACCCGCAGAGATAGAAGACATTGATGTTACTATTAAACCTCCTAATAGAGGTACTATATCACCAATTGGGATTGTTAGAGATGTTGAAGTCTTGTGTGGGAAAATAAAGTACCCTACTAATTTTCTTGTTCTTGGTTCCCCACAAGATGAATTTTGTCCCATTATCTTTGGTAGACCTTTCTTGAACACCGTTAATGCTAAAATAGATTGTGAGAAACAAACTGTCGGTGTTAGCTTTGGTGATGAGTCTCATGAGTTTAATTTTTCCAAGTTTAGTAGAAAGCTTCATGAAAAAGAATTGCCTAGTAAGGATGAAATGATTGGTCTTGATTCTATTGTTATACCTCCTACTAATCCTCTAGAACAATATCTGCTAGACCATGAAAATGATTTACATATGCATGAAAGAAATGAAATAGATAAGATTTTCTTTGAACAACGTCTTCTGCTTAAACACAATTTGCCTATTGAAACTCTAGGAGGTCCTCCTCCACCTAAAGGTGATCCTATGTTTGAATTAAAACAATTGCCAGACACTTCAAAATATGCTTACCTTGATGAAAAGAAAATATATCATGTTATTTTTAGTGCTAACCTTTCAGAACATGAAGAAGAAAGATTACTGAAAGTTTTAAGGAAGCACTGAGCTGCTATTGGATATACTCTTGATGATTTAAAGGGCATTAGTCGCACTCTATGTCAGCACAAGATTAATATGGAACCTGATGCTATACCCATTGTTGATCACCAACGCCGATTAAATCCGAAGATGAAGGACGAGGTAAGAACGAAAATATTAAAACTTCTGGAAGCAGGTACAATCTATCCTATAACTGATAGTAGATGGGAAAGTCCTGTTCATTGTGTCCCTAAGAAGGGAGGTATCATGGTTGTTCCTAATGATAAGAATGAACTTATTCCACAAAGAATTGTTACAGGCTATAGAATGATAATGGACTTTATAAAATTAAACAAAGCAACTAGAGAAGATCATTACCATCTGCCTTTTATTGATCAAATGCTAGAAAGACTATCTAAGCACACACATTTCTGCTTCCTTGATGGATACTCTGGTTTTTCACAAATCCCTATTTGTCAACCTGATCAAGAAAATACCACTTTTACTTGTCACTTTGGAACTTATGCTTATAGACGTATGCCTTTTGGTTTATGCAATGCACCTGCTACCTTCCAAAGATGTATGACTACTATATTCTCTGACTTTTGTGAAAAGATTGTTGAGGTTTTCATGGATGACTTCTTAGTTTATGTGAAGTCTTTTGATGATTGTCTAAGAAATCTTGATCGAGTTTTGCAGAGATGTGAACAAAAAATCTTGTATTGAATTGGGAGAAGTGCCACTTTATGGTAATGAAGGTATTGTCTTGGGCCATAAAATTTCTGAAAGAGGTATTGAAGTGGACAAAGCTAAGGTTGATGCAATTTAGAAAATGCCATGTCCTAAAGATATCAAAGGTATCCGTAGTTTCTTAGGTCATGCTAGTTTCAACAGGAGATTTATCAAAGACTTTTCTAAAATTTCTAGGCCTCTTACATATCTTTTGCAAAAGGATATTCATTTTGTTTTGGATGATGATTGTTTAGAAGCCTTTGAAACACTCAAGAAAGCCTTAATTTCTGCACCTATTGTTCAACCACATGATTGAAAGTTGCCTTTTGAAATTATGTGTGATGCTAGTGATTATGTTGTTGGTGGTGTTCTAGGACAAAGAGTTGATAAGAAATTAAATGTTATTCATTATGCTAGTAAAACTCTAGTCAGTGCTCAAATAAATTATACTACTACTGAAAAAGAATTTCTAGCAGTGGTGTTTGCTTATGATAAATTTAGATCTTACATTGTTGTTTCAGAAGTAATAGTTCACACCGATCATGGTGCAATTAAATATCTTACGAAAAAAAGATGCTAAACCTAGACTTATTCGATGGGTTCTCTTGCTACAAGAATTTGATTTGCATATCACTGATAGGAAAGGAGCAGAGAACCTCATAGCTGATAACTTGTCTAGGCTCGAAAATGTGCTTGATGACCCAGTACGTATTGATGATAGTTCTTCTAATGAGCAGTTAGCTATAATAAATGTTTCTCATAATACTCCTTGGTATGCTGACTATGCTAATTACATTGTTGCTAAATATTTACCACCCAGCTTTACATACCAACAAAAGAAAAAATTCTTCTATGATTTAAGACATTGCTTTTGGAATGACCCACATCTTTGTAAAGAAGGAGTAGATGGTATTATTAGATGGTGTGTACCTGAGCATGAACATGGACAAATCCTATGGAAATGTCATTCCGAAGCTTAT
This sequence comes from Triticum dicoccoides, assembly GCF_002162155.2. NCBI lineage: Eukaryota > Viridiplantae > Streptophyta > Magnoliopsida > Poales > Poaceae > Triticum > Triticum dicoccoides. The sequence continues at coordinate 416,387,617 of NC_041384.1, forward strand.
GGAGGGCATCATGTGGGAGAGAGAACTGCTCACGAGGTCAATCTAGTTTTTGTTGGCCCACTCTCTTTAAGGATTCTCGTAAGTTTGTCTTATCTTGTGATGAATGTCAAAGAATAGGTAATATCGATAAGTGTCAAGAAATGCCTATGAATTATTCACTTGCTGTTGGACCATTTGATGTTTGGGGATTTGATTACATGGGACCTTTTCCTTCCTCTAATGGGTATACACATCACTACAGAAAAAGACACATCCGTGACATTTTGGGCCGAACGAAAAAAAATTGTCATACTTATGACACTTCTATGACAATAATTGTGACAAAACACGGTATCATCATAGATGTGGTGGGGTCCTACTTCTATGACAAAAAATCATGATAGAAAATGGGATTTTCGTCCTGGGCGGGCCGGAGACGCGGCTGCATGACATTCTTTGGGCCATCCATGATGGAAAAAAACTATGGTAGAAGCGAGGGCGAGGAAAATATTGGGATGTTCCCGGTTATGGTGGGTGGTCGAGGCCGAGCGATGCACGTTTCTCTTGTACACGCACACGCGTGGGTGAGAGGTGTTGGGCTCTAACTGAACCCGAGCGAGGCGTTGGGCACTAACTGAACCCGAGCGATTGCACTGCAGGCTACGCGTTACTGAACCCGAGCGATCGATCGATGGCTCTTAACTGAACCCGATCAAGCGATTTCTTCGCTACTGCTGCTAACTGAAGCCGATCGATGCTGCCTCTGGATGAACTGTGAGCGTTGCTGGATGGGGGGGTTGGATGAATAGTTCCCGGTGGGGGTGGATGAACAGGACCCCGTGGTGTTGCCTCAAGATGAACAGGACCCGATCGGTCGAGCCGGTTGGGGCTGGATGAACAGGACCCCGTGGAGGGCTGGATGAACAGCACCACCCCGTGGAGGGCAGGATGAACAGTAGACGGTGGAGGGCTGGATGAACAGTAGCCTGTGGAGGGGTGGTTGAACAGGAGCCCGTGGAGAGGGCTGGTTAAACAGTAGCCGGTGGAGTAGCGCGCGGTGGAGGCTGGATGAACAGGAGCCCGTGGATGAACAGTCACAGGTGCAGGCTGGAGGAGGTCGGCGGTGGATGAATAGTAGCCCGTGGAGGCTGGAGGGGGTCGACGGTGGAGATGAACAGTATCTTGTGGAGTCCCATTTTGCGGTACGCCACACCCCTCCCGATGAACAGGACCCCCGTTTCAACCGTAGCGCTCCAACACAAGTCCGTTTCCTCCGTTTTGCGGTACGCCACACCCCTCCCGATCAACAGGACCCCCGTTTCGAGCATAGGAGCTCTGTTTCCTCTGTTTTGCGGTACGCCAGACCCCTCCCGATGAACAGGATCCTGTTTCGAACATGGCTGGTCGAATCTTGCCAGGGGTCTTTGTCTTCTGGTGCTCATCTAGGCTTGCAAGCCTTTGGTTTTCACCAAGATCTGCATGCCACCATGTAGGCGCTCCCGAGCCTTGGTCTTGACGTTGTCGATGGCGTCATAACTCTCGGGCTCAAGGGTGGCGGTCTTGCTGGTGTTGGGCAAGTTGCCCCGGCAAGGCTCTTGTCAGGGCCATGCAGGCCGTCCCGGCAAGGCTCTTGCCGGGGGAAGCCCATATTGTCCCTTTGCTCTTTATGCTTCTGGCTTGGGTGCTACCTTGGCAGCCTTGTATCTTCGCTTCCTCTGCCCGGCTGAGCCCGGCCGCAGGTGTGGCTATGACTGCCCGTGCACAAGTAAAGGGGTACAGAAGGGCCCCTACTTTTGTACACCGACAAGCACTTAGAAGAGCGTGAAAGGGGGAAGCTGGCACGGATCTAACCTAGCAGTACCACCATCGTTGACGCACAGGAGCTGCGCAAGGAATCGCTTCAGGCTCGCTAAGATAAGTCGCGCATTCAAGTTGGCTCGGCACTCCGGCTTAGGATTTTCGACTCTTGCAGCCTTGCTCCGGCAATGACGCCTTCCTTTTGTGCCTTTAGGAAGCTGCTTGCACGCCAAGGGGGACCTCTTGAGCATCGCGCCTCAGGAGCTCTTACTGGACCTTGGGCCGCTCACCTCCTAGCCTTGACCATGGCATCACGATCTGGCATACCAGCGACGGCTGAAGCCTGCCTGGGGACTGGGACCTGTCGGCGTAGAGCACTAAGCTACCGCGAGGACGAAAAGGTGGGACAATGCCAAAGCAATACGCGCAATCACAAATTTCATAATAGGAATAACATTGATGCAAAAGCACCACATGTTCTTTACACACCTCCACGGGGTTCATCTCGATTCCTTGCAGGGAACAAAAGAAGGAGGTTTCCAGGAGTCATATCTACAAATGTGGCCGCCGACGCCATCATCAACAGTGGGCCACGAGGGGACGACGCCGACCCCATCCAGATTGGTGACAACGACGAGCGGACACCGTTGCTGCGCTCCAGGCACAGCAAGAGCTCGGGGGCACGTAGCTATCGTCGCTCATCTCCGGAGTCTCGTCAGGCTTAGGAGAGTCGCTGGACTCCCACGCGCCGTCGCTGCTGCTGGAGGAGCTATCAGCAGGGCCAAGGGCGGGCCCAACGCCTGCCGCTGCACCGTCCTAGCGACCCCTACAGGGCAGCACTCCATGCGGCGGCCTTCCTCGTCGAAGACCTTGAAGAATAGCATGGAGGCGCCGTCGTACTCGAAATGGATGGCGAGGGCCCCTCTACGCTGCAGGCGCGGGCGACCTCGCCCCATCCACGGGTCATGAAGATCTCGCCCGGGGAGGTGACCTCGACCTCCGCTCCCGTTTCCGGGGTGCCGCGCTCGGCATGTTGCAACCACAGCTCGAGCAGCCCCCTCGGCAGCATCTCTTCGGCAAAGAACTACAAGAATCTGATCCATGTGCGCGGTGGCATCGCCGCCCACACCACAAGCTCGCGTGAGGAGCCCTCGGCATGAGTTCGTGGGCCTGCGGAGCGTGCCACCACAGCCCGGCCATCGCGGTCGTGGCACGAGTGGCGTGGGCCGCTGCCTCCTCCTCCAGAGCCTTGTGCCTGGGCGTACAAGGGCAGCGGTAGCCTGGTGGAGGCCGCTCGTACCAAGGCCTCATTACCTCCTGCCTCGCGACGACGTCACGGGAGTGAGCTAACCTCTTCTTCGGCGGAAGTGGCCCCTGCTCTTCACGGGGGGTTTTACTTTCTTAGCGGCGAAGAATCTTCTTATCGGCGCCACGGGTGTCGCAGCAAGACGACGGAGCAAAGAGGAAGAAGAAAAGGCAGACGGAGTGGAGGAGGACATGAGAAATGGGGGCTCCGCCCCTCTCCTCATTTATAGTCAGAGGGAGGCCAACCGCCAGCCTCCATGATCACAGGTACTAATGGTTTTTCTTCTGCCTGTAGCAGGGTCTTGTCAAGTCGAACAGTTGCCAAGGCAGCATGGGGAAGCGGAGACACCCACGTCCCGTCAATCGCCACACATCAATCAAGGCCGGAGGCGGTTGGGGCCCGCGGCACTACGCACTTGCCCTTTGGCTTCGCCTCGAAGCCAAGCCCGAGCGCGCCTTGAGTCCGGGAGCTATTGTCGGTGTTCTAGGACCGGGGGTGCCCCAACTTGCCTGCCTGCGGGCTTGTGCATGGCTCCACCAACGGCCTGGTATGGCCCATCTTCAGCAGCAACCACTCAAGACCCTCGCGATGGGCCAAGGCTCGCGAGGCGGATGACACCAAGACCTCCATGGGGGCAGCCTCACTAGGCTGGCTCCCGAGGAGCGGAGATCTCTATGCAAGGGGTACCTCGCGAGGTTCACGTGACATGAGCCATGACGACCAAGGCCAGGCGGGTGCCAGCGGGTGCAGTGTACCAGTTTCCTCTTTCGTGCAAAAGTGGCAGGTGCAGGGGAGGAGTCCTGAGGCATCAGGCAAAGGTTTCCATATCGGTGCAACGAGACCAAGACCAGCAGGACGGCAGGACGGAGGTCATTGCGGAGCCCACATCAGCGTCGCCACCAGAGCCTTTGGCAGGGGAAGACCACCTTTTGTCAGGATAGCTTGTACTAGTTGTCTCCCTTCAAACTTGGCCATTGTGGGATCCCTTCCTGCCTAACATTTGGGAAGAGGACCATGGCCTCTATAAATAGGAATAGTCACCACCATAGGGAGGGATCGACTCATCCTGGATTGGATCCATCCCATCTTCACACCCAGCAGCTCACCGAGCTCAAGAGCACCTCTCCTCCTGTGGTTGTTCATCCATTGTACTAGTTCATCCTTAGCCCGCGACGCAATTCACCAACACCACACTAGAGTTGGGTATTACACCGCAAGGTGGCTCGAACCAGTAGAAACGGCAGTGTCTCGTGTTCTTTGGGTTCGTCGAGCTAGGCCGTGAGATCGTTGAGCGAGCGAACTAGGGAGAGAGAGTCCTTTGTGCGCACTCTAGAGTTCGAACCTCACAAGGGTTTGCCGGAACCCGCAATCTGACAGTATGAGGCTCGGGTCTGGAGCACAATGTGTCCTACAATCCTGCTTGCCTACTATACATTTCCCGTTAAATAATGCAAAGTACTGAATTGCGGGAAAATGAATGCTCTTTATTATACCTTGTGTCACTCCCCTCGTCTCACCGTAGCAAAGACTAGTCAAGAATGTTTGATAGTCAGCCCTTGGCGGTTCGTCAAGCGAACCCCAGAACGGGAGTTTGCAGTGGTAAGAAAAATTTTGTAGTGAGATGGTAAATGGATTATCATAAAGCATAAACGACACCCTAGACTCACGGGGGAGGAATTTAAATCCTTTGACAAATGATTCAGTGAGAAGGTGGCGTTGTTTGCACTTACCTGAAAGGTAGGGACCGAGACCGGCATTGTGAACATATTGCTCAAATTTCTCTTTAATACCCACACACACCATATACTCATCACAAGGACATAAGCATGTTTTGGTGGCGACATCTCGAGTAGAACTTTCACTTGGTTCAACATATGACCGGCGAGCAGAGCTGTCACTAGAAGATGCCCCCGAGGATCTCCTCCTCGAAGAACTCCTTCCAAATAGGTTCATCATGTCCACGTACAATTTTCTGGAAAAAAATTGGGTGACGAAATTTTTTCGACAAAACTTTATTAATTGATAGCAAGTACTCATAGGGATGCATAGAGGCCATAGCAAGCATTCAAACTACATAGAAAACTAAGAATTCAACATGCAAGCTCATCTACAGCAGCACCAAGAGTAGCTAATTATTCAAAATATAAACCACTAAAACAAAAACTAATTTGACAAACGGTGGAGTCACATACCAAGCAACAATCCCCCGAAACAGTTTTGAAAATGGAGCTTCGAGCAAAGAGATCGAAATCCGCGGGTTTGAGAACAAGAACACGGGAGAAAGAGCAATGGAGATTTTTTTTCTGGAGGTAAGTGATGATGTGGTATGAAGAGATAAGTGAGGGGGCCCACATGGGGACCATAACCCACCAGGGCGCGCCTAGGGTCCTGGCGTGCCCAGGTGGGTTGTGCCCATCTGGTGCACCTCTCTGTGATATTATTTGCACCAAAAATTCATAAATATTTAGAAAAATTCGTATTAAATTTTCAGGGCATTTTGAGAACTTTTATTTTTGGGTCATTTTTTTATTGCACGAGAAATTCAAAAAACAAACAAAACATGGCATTTTATTTTATTTAACTAATAAAACAGAAAATAAAAAGTAGGGACAGAAGGTAGTGCTTACTAAATTCATCAACTTCATACTGCTCAAAAATGATCCATTAATAAGGTTGATCAAGTCTTATTAACAACCACTTTCGATTAGCATGAAACCGAAGAACTTACATAAATCACTAAGTTACTTCAATGGGGATATGAATTTCCCCAACAATAAGCATTTCATATTTCTTTTTGACAGTAGGTAGAGGCATTTGAAAACTTCCAATAGTGATTGTTGGAGATTTTTCAATGACATTAATACCATTCACTTGGAATTGTTTCTTCGGAAAGTGCACCCTATGCTCATTACCATTGATATGAAAAGTGACCTTGCTTTTATTGCCATCAATAACAGCCCCTGCAGTATTCAAGAAGGGTCTACCAAGTATAATCGACATGTTGTCGTCCTCGGGCATCTCAAGTATAACAAAGTCAGTCAAAATAGTACCATTAGCAACAACAACGGGCACATCCTCACAAATACCGATAGGCATGGCAGTTGATTTGTCAGCCATTAGCAAAGATATTTTAGTAGGTGTGAGTTTATCAAATCAAGTCTTTTATATAAAGAGAAAGGCATAACACTAACACTAGCTCCTATCACACAAAGCAGTTTTCACATAATTCTTTTTGATAGAGCAAGGTATAGTTGGTATTCCCGGATCTCCAAGTTTTTTAGGTACTCCGTCTTTAAAAGTATAATTAGCAAGCATAGTGGAGATTTTAGCTTCCGGTATTTTTCTCTTATTGGTGATGATGTCTTTCATATACTTTGCATAAGGAGGCATTTTCAAGATATCAGTCAAGCAAGTACGCAAAAAGACTGGCCTCAACACTTTAGCAAAGCGTTCAAATTCTTCATCATCATTCTTTTTAGTTGACTTAGGTGGAAAAGGCATAGGTTTTTGAATCCACGGTTCTCTTTCTTTACCGTGTTTTCTAGCAATGAAGTCTCTTTTATCATACCTTTTATTCTTAGGTTGTGGGTTATCTAAATCAACAGGTGGTTCTATCTCAACATAATTGTTTGGTTATTTATTATCTGGTAGAGAGTCTTCATGAACATCAGCATTATCTTTTTCATTATCACTAGGTGAATGTTCATTACCAGACTGAGTTTCTACATCAGAGATAGAAGTTTCATTATCATTGTCAGGAGGTTTCTCTACAAGGAGCATGCAAATTCCTATCATATTTCTTTTTCTTTTCTTTCTAGAAGGACTAGGTGCACTAGTGTTAGCTCTTTGTGAATCTTGTTCAATTCTTTTTGGGTGTGCCTCAGATGAAGTGGTCCCTGAGTCATTTTACCTCCTCTAGTTGCAACTCTAATAGGAAAGTCATGCATATTATTATTCATTTCATCAAGCAATTCTCTTTGAGATTTAGCAACTTGTTCTAACTGAGTTTGAATCATAGAAGCATGCTTTCCAACGCCTCTAACATCATTTGATATTCTAAATAAGTAGTCACTCAAGCGGGCAATCATATCAGAATTGTATTTCAATTGTTTCGTAACATTTGCATTGAAGTGATCTTGTTTTCTAATATAATTTTCAAACTCATACATGCATTGGCTAGGATGCATATTGTGAGGATTATCATTATCATTGAACTTCAAAAGATAATTTACCTCTACCACCTTAGGATGTGGTGGTGTATTAAGCCCATGTATTTCTTCAATAGGGGGTAAATTTTTAACATCCTCAGCTTTCATACATTTTTCCTTCATAGATTTCTTTGCCTCTTGCATATCTTCAGGACTGAGATATAATATACCCCTGTTCTTCGGAGTGGGTTTAGGCGGTGGTTCAGGAAGAGTCCAATCATCATAATTTTTCAGTATGTTATTCAATAATTCCTCAACTTGTCCAACACTTCGTTCCCTAAAAACACAACCACCACAACTATCTAGGAAATCCCTAGAAGCATCGATTAGTCCATTATAGAAGATATCAAGTATTTCATTATTCTTAAGAGGATGGTCGGGAAAAGCATGAAGTAATTGGCAAAGGCTCCCCCAAACTTGTGGGAGTCTCTCTTCTTTAATTTGCACAAAGTTAAATATTTCCTGTAAGGCAGCTTGTTTCTTATGAGCAGGGACATATTTTTAAGAGAAGTAATAAATCATATCCTGGGGACTACGCACACAACCAGGAGCAAGAGTATTGTACCAAGCTTTAGCATCTCCCTTTAATGTGAATGGAAATAATTTGAGAATAAAGTAATAGCGAGTTTTCTCATCATGAGTAAAAAGGGTGGCTATGTCATTCAACTTAGTAAGATGTGCCACAAAAGTTTTAGTTTCATAACCATGGAAAGGATCAGATTCAACCAAAGTACTTAACTCTGGGTCGACAGAGAATTCATAATCCTTATTATCAATAAAGATAGGTGTAGTAGCAAACTTAGGATCACATTTCATTCTAGCATTCAGAGATTTTTCTTTATACTTGCATAATGAGGGAAATTCCCCCAGCGGAATCACTCCGCCGAAGGGCAAAAGTGCTCCTGCCCAAGTTCCGCCTCGAAATGGCGGCGCTTCATCCTGAAAGTCCTCTCCTTATATTTTTTTCTTGGTCAAAATGACTTATATACCAGAGGTGGGCCGAGGAGGGCACAACCCACCAGGGCACGCCTGGGCTCCCTGGCGCACCCAGGTGGGTTGTGCCCACCTGGTGGGCCCCCTCTGGTACTTATTTGCTCAAATATTTCTTATATATTCCATAAAAAATCTCTGTAAAGTTTCAGCTCATTTGGAGTTGTGCAGAATAGGTAGCCTGACATAGCTTTCTCAGGTCCAGATTTCCAGCTGCCGGTATTCTCCCTCTTTGTGTGAACCTTGCATATTATGAGAGAAAAGACATTAGAATTACTCCAAAAAGCATTATTATGCATAAAAACAATATAAATAGTAGTAGGTAAACATGACGCAAAATGGACGTATCAAGCACTATCAATTTTTTGCAACTAAAATTCAGTAAGCATAGATTTCATTCATAGATTAAGCAGTCATTCTTTATACAGATAGTTCAACTCGACAGCTAAACCGACCAAACTTTCCCCAATTGTTGCCAACCACGTACCGAAATAGCTAGTTCAACTATATATACTAGCTAATTTTAAGTGTGTTGTACAGTTCAACCACATTTATAATCAGATGAACTGAATAAAATAGCCCCTAAATACAACTACGGAGGGGCTTTGTACTACTTCTAGCAGCTTCTCCTCTATCAAGCATGCTTAGTAAGAGGGAGAGGAGGAGGAGCCTACCGACGAGCTGGACAACTGGAATCCGGTGCCTGCTGTTGCTGCACCTTTAGCGACGCTCACCTCGAACTCCCTCTGCCGCTCCAGACGACCCTTCTCGAAGCGGTGGGACTCCTTGTAGATCTCCTCATTCCTTGCCTCTGTGGCGGCGTGTGCTGCGGCCATAGCGGCTGTAAGACTCTTTGCGTGCTCGACGAGGCGCTCCTCCTCCTCCCGCGGGAACTCGATGTAGCGTGCAAGGTCGCTCACGCATGTGCGGGGCTCCACCTCCACCTCCCGCCTTCAAGTGGTGGTGGCAGAGCGGGTGATGACCCTGACGGTCAACGGTGGGTTGGCGGCCGACGGTGGGGTGGCGGCCACGAACGCTACCTCCCGCCTTTGGGCCGCGATGGTCGAGCGGGTGATGGCCACAATGGCCGACAATGGGGCGGCGGCCATGATCGCCACCTCCTGCCTTCGGGCAGCGATGGCGGAGTGGGCGATGGCCATGGCTTCCGACGGTGGTGTGGCGGCCACGGCGGTAGATGGTGGGGCGGCGGCGCAGGAGACCAGCAATAGATGCCAACGGGCAGCGGCCGCGGAGCGTGCGATGGGTGCTGCACGCACATCCAACAGTGACGCCACACGCACTATAATACACCGGGGATTGCACCGCCGCCGCGGTGTAGCCTCCCAGCTGGAGCTGTCCTCTGATGACAGCGGAGTGGATGAGCGACGATGACGAACCGGTGCCATTGGTGATTGTGGGAGAAGTAGACGAGATAAGCTACATGGAGGGAGGGGAAAATGTGGCGCAGGACTCGCCGGCCGTGAGTGTTTATATAGCAGGCCGGTAAGCATTGGGATTTTGGGGGATTTCGCCGAGTCGGGCGGGAAGCTGGCGCAGCTATGTGCGGGAACCTGCATGGTTGCACGGGAATGGGCTCACCGACGATTCATTGGCACCACTTCGAGCCACCGTTTGGCCAAAAGAACGCTCCTGCGCGCTGCTCAAGCTTGCGCCCGAAGCCGTCTGCGGCAGCAAGGTGAGAAGACGTGCGAGAGGAGGATGAAATGACACGAACATATATGTTAATAAAAAAACGTTTGTGATTTAATTACCTACTACCCCTGTCCTGGTTTATAAGTCATCTTTGTATTTTTGTGCCAAATTTTGACTAGAGATTTAACTAATAAAATACGAATGCATGTCGTCAAAGATTATATCATTGGATTCGTATTTGAACATAGATTCCAATTATATTATTTTTTATAACATGCATTAACATTTTCTTAGTTACATTTAAGGTCAAAATATGGCACAGAATATAAAGGCGACTAATAGACCAAGATGGAGGTAGTAGCATACGGCTGCTCTCTATGCAGCATAGTGAACGATTGTTCGACCACCGTGTGATGGGGAACGCGACGTAGTTTCACATCATGTCGCCGGCTCGCAACTGTCGGCCGCCTTGTAAACGACCATTCCCTGCATGTTCAACTGCTCTATGCGTGTGGTTGCAAGTGGTTGAGGCGGCTGCGGCATGCTCTGCTCGCGTACTGCCACACACGCTCTGCTCTCATGTCTCTCCTCGCGCTCTACCCGTGTCCCTCCACGCGTGTTACCAGTGTTTGGGGCCGGTGCACGATCACGTACGTTCATGCTGCCATTATGCATGCGGTTGAGCCTGGCGCGGTGCCACTATGCAGTGACCCGCTGCGAAAACTGCCATGCGGACGCAATCTCAAGAAGTAGCAAACGTGCAGACCAAACCGTGCACGATGCGCTCGCCGAAGTCAGGGGCCTCATCCGGAACTTGACTCCGGGCGACGCTGCGAGTAGCCCCATGGTTGGCGCCAACTATTGTGGTGGAATCACGGCAGATGCCATGAGATGGAAAAAGGTGGGGGGTTGCGTGAGGACGCTGGTGGGCTCCGGAAGCGAGGTCAGTGCACGCAAGTGGGTGACACCAGACATACCCAGATTCAGGGCCCTCCAGAGAGGTGACACCCCTAGTTCTGCCGAAATGGTATGAGATGCACAAGGACTATAATGGTGCTCTTGGAGATGTATGGTTGAGGAGGAAGGAGCTAGCTCTCCATTCTTTGCCTCTCGTGTGAGTGTGTGTGTGTGTGTGCAATGGCTTTTGAGTCCACCAAGATGCTTTGCATGGAAGGCTCCAGGGGGTCTTATAGACTGCCCCAGGGATACAATGGTAAAGTTACATGAGCGTGGGGCCCTGGTGTCATCGTCTGGAGCCGGCCGTGGGCCCGTCGGCTGCCGGCTCCGACGGCCGCGGGTCCCGTGGGAGGCGCGACACTATAGGGCTTCGCCCCTGCATCACAGGGCGATCGACATCATGGGTCTACAGTGGCGAGCCACGCGGGCGCCGATCGCCTGGGTCTGCGAGGTGGCCGCATTGTAGCCACGCTTCCCCGACATGGAGACCTGTCTTGTTGTATAGATGGATGGGACAACCGCTGACCCGCTGCCAGCCGGCCGACCGGGTTGCCGCATCCAACCAGCCCGCGCGGAGAGGCCGGATGGAGTGCCAGCCGGACTGAGGGGCGCCAGCTGGCCCAATGTTTCCAAAATGTGCTTGGGCTTGATCCGGGCTCCGATGCCTACCCGGGGTCATCCCCCTGACTTGTACCATGGAAAAAATATTCTTTAGATCATGGCAATTTCTTTACTTACAGCATGGCAAGCTTATTATTTTCACCATGTTAGACTATTTTTTGGGTAGAATGGAAAGCTTTTTTTATACCATGGCATTTTTATTCATTAGGCCATGATACTTTCACTATTCATACCATGTTCATTGTTAGTTAGGCAATGGTAGTTCATTTTGTAGCATGGCACTTTTTGTGCACCATTCAATTTTTGTGTGATGTTTTGTTGATTTTTTTGTAGCATGGCATTACTTTATACCATGACATTTTTATCATTTTAGACCGTGGCAATTTCAATTTATGTAGCATGGCATTTAAAAAAAAATCCAGTACATGGTAAATATTTTTTCAGTGCATTAATCTAAAAATTGTTGTTATGTAACCGAAAAGATTTTTTTCTCCAAATCATGGCAATTTTTTAATTGTACCTTTTTTCACACACCATTTTTGTAATGTTTCAATACTATTTCATATATTCTCATGTCATTTTTCACATTCTTTCACGGGTTTCCAAAGCATGGGATTTTTGTTTGCAAATTACTCCCTCCATTCCATATTAGTTGTCGCTGATGTATTACAAATCAGCGACAACTATATGGAACAGATGGAGTACTTGGTTTGTTTTCTTTCACATGGCAATTTTTTTGTTTGTTCACAGTAAAATGGAAAGTAAAAAGTTCTTGTACGCGTGTTTTCGGTAAACATCTTTGGCGAATTTATGTTATATCGCATGGCAACTTTCTTTTGTATTTAGCCATGCTTTTCTGATTTTTAGAACATTCTTAGTCATTTTTAGAAGTATTTTTTGTCATGCGACTAAATTTTCTTTTTTGTTCTACAGCGAAATAGGATTTCGACCTGGAGGATCAGAAAAGGTTGGGCCGAAAACGTTCGCTGGGGCAAGGGATATGTAGCAAACCAAAACATTCGTTGGGGCACTGGCGGAGCTTCAGCAAGGCCGAATGAGTTGTGGCCCACCTAGTATTTTGACATTTATACATTATTTTCTTTACTTCTAGACCTTGAAGCATCAGCCCATAGGCTATTTAGTCCCTATTTGTTTGGGCTTTTGCTTCTGCTTTTGTAGCTTTTTTATTTTGGTCAAAAAGCCATAAAAAAGTTTTTATGGCTTTTTGGTCAAAATGAAAAAGCTGCAAAAGCACTAGAAGCTTTTATGGCTTTTTGGCCAAAATGAAAAAACTACAAAAGCATAAGCAAAAGCCCAAACAAATAGGGCCTAGTTCTATTTATCCCACCCAGAGTCTTAGACTGCTCAATAAATGGTTCCAAGCTCCGCCACTACGCTGGGGTTACTTATCCCAGCATACCCGCAAAAAAACCAAAGAGGCCTTAAGGTTGCCAGCTGACTTATAACAACTTCCATAATCTCAACCCTAATCTCTTAATATCTCCTGTGAGCTATCCTACTTATACGCTGCACCCATGTGATCAGCACAACCTTAGAGCATTTTCAACGGCGGTATCAAAAGACGTGCGCGCGGGATAAACTGGCACTATAGCACGCGCGGAACGTTTTCGCGCGCTCCAGCGCAGGCGGGAAACTAGCGCGCGGGGGAGAAAGTGGGCATCACGCGCTAGATTTGGCGCACCGCTTTGGGCGCGCCTATAAATTGTGGCGCTCGCCATGCGGCCCCCCATCCCTATCTGCACTGCCACGCGCGCTCTCGGCGCTTCCCGGCCCCGCTGCCACTGCGCCAACATGCCGCCATGCCGCCGAGGATCTTCGGGCTACCGCGGCGTCCGCCCCTTTGGCGCCTACTACACTGAGATCTGGTCCGGCAACGTCCAGCTCGGCCTCGACACGTTCGAGACCCCGCACGAGGTCGCCCGCGCGTACGACGCGGCGGCGTGGCGCCTAGAGAGGCCTCGCTCACAGATGAACTTCCGCGACGTCTACACGCGCAAGCAAGCGCAGGCCGTCGCCCCTCCTCCTCATCTTATCACGAACCTGGATCATGCGGAGCACCGTCGGCGGTAGCGCCGCCTCCTCATCGCCAAGGAGGACGAGTGAGCCATGGTGGAGTGGCGCTGGCACCACCCAGAGGACATCGCCAACGAGCGCGCCTTCTGGGCAGAGAGGATGGCAAGGCGCCGCGCAGAGCGGGCGGACATGCATCGGCGGAAGGCACTAGTGACCGGCCATATCGCAGTGCGATCTCATTAACGCCGGTAGGAAGTCGTTCTTCTCGTCAGACGATGATTGTTGGGATGACGTATGGATCTCTCCCTCGGACAACACCAGCGAGGGTGATGATGAGGACGACTCGGAGTAGTTCTAGTTGCACCGTAGTTTTTTATCTAGTTGCACTGTAGTTTAATTATGTAGTTGCACCGTAGTTCTTTTTATCCATCTATGCTAGAACTATGTAAAATATCTTTATATCGTTTTTTATCTATGCTATGAACTATGTATCGTTTAATATCTATGCACCGTAGTCCAAAGAGTTTGTGCGAGAGCGCGCGCGTCTGCTAGAGCTACGCGCACCCGCTAAGTTTACGGCGGCCGCTGGAGCCAGCGCTCCCGCCGCGCCAAAGCAGGCGACCGGTGCGCTGTAAACTAAATTTTAGCGCGTCGCTCGTTGAGCGGCTGTTGGAGATGTTCTTAGGCAGAGGTTGTTCCGCCTTAGATAAATAAACATCACGTGGGTACCTCCTGCCTTCCGGGAGTAGGAATGCGGGCGAGCATCGAAAGGAAAGAAGTAAGCCCAAATGAGAACATTCATTGATTTTCTCTCACCTTTTTGCTCCAAAGAGGAAAAAATGATTTTCATACACACAGCCTATCAAGCTTTGTTACGTAGGCAAATGGATCGTTCTTACGATGGATCCATGCATCCATTCAAATTTCGTTGTTTAGATTGTGCAGTTGCATGGTACTGAAGTGTCACGCCCAATATGCGAGACTATGCTAAAGAGACTCAAAGGTTTCAATAAGGATAGAACCACATATTGACACACTTTTGCAAGGTGGATATCATTACATCAAACCATTACATAATAGATGAGGATACATACAAGACATACAAATGCCACAAGAATACATCAATACATCATACATCGAGCAATATCCGACTACGGATGAAACATAAATAGAAACTCAAACGACATCCACCCTGCTAGCCCAGACTGCTGACTAGGAAACTATCCCAAGATCGACGAAGAAGAAGGACTCCAACACAAGCAAAACATCGCTCTCACATCATGATCATCGCATTACCTGTACCTGCAACTGTTGGTGTAGTAATATGTGGGCCACGAGGACTCAGCAATGTCAGGACCCCGATTCTAAGTCACACCGACCTAGCCTTTAACACCTCATATCACTTTGCGGCCTCACGCATGGTATCCCCACGGGTGTCGCCTTACCATGGCCCGGGACCATTTGCGCCTTTTGGCTCACGTATATGATAGTGTCGCTAGCATCCATATGACAGAGAACCCGGACTGACATGGCTAGTCGTGAACCCAAAGTGACACTAACTTACAGGAACAGGCATACATGACCCAGCAACGAACGTGTCGATCAACAGCGAGTGAATCCTAAGTCGTAGCAAGCTACAAGGACTTAAAGGATCACCGCGTGACATTTCCCCGAAGGGATAGACACAGGAACGAAGAAGGACACATGCCGGCCAGCCTAAGTGTTCCGGAGCAGTAGCAACTGCGCTAGCAGGACTCCGGTAATCCGGGCTGTAGCAGGCTACCATGGCTTAGTGGAAACACTAGGAGACATTTCCCGGTAAGAGAGGCTACCAAGGATAAACAACTAGACAGTCAGATCCCACACATACCAAGCATTTCAATAACATACACACAATATGCTCGATATGTGCAGATACAACATGGCATCAAAACATGACTCTACAACTCAAGTATTTTACTCATTAGGCTCCGAGGAGCAAGATATTACAAACATGGGTCTCATGACCCAACATTCAAAGCATACAAGTCAAAGCACATACGGAAGCTTAACATGTCTGAGTACAGACATCTATAAATGAAAAAGGCTGAGAAACCTGACTATCTACCATATCCTGCCGAGGGCACAAGATCGTAGCTGAGGTATCAAGCTAAGCGTCGAAGTCCACATGGAACTACTAGCGAGATTGACGTCTTTCTGCAAAACATAAAATAAGCAAACGTGAGTACAAATGTACCCAGCAAGACTTACATCAGAACTAGCTACATATGCATCGGTATCAACAAAGGGGGTGGTGGAGTTTAACTGCAGCAAGCCAGCTTTGACTCAGTGGCTAACCTGAACTACTACTACAAATAACTCTTTGAGGTGGCGCACACGAGTCCACATATTCACCATATCAATACACCACTATGGATCCGCTCCCATCTCCCTACGAGAATGCCATCCATAGCACTCACGCTTATCTTGCACATTTTAGAGTATCCACTTTCACTTGTCTATGAACGATGCAAGGGGTCCATTTTTCCATATCCGAGGAATCCGGCTATTCGAATAGATAATGATAACCCTACAGGGGTGTACTTCTTCACACACGCTCTCGCCACTTACCACCATGTACACGTCGTGTACCTCGGCAACCTTCAAGCGGAAGCCTGGCGAGGGAGTCAGCCACGACCTGACTAACCACACAAGTCTCTCGTCCAGGTTTATCGCCTATTCAGATTCCATCCGCAAGGAGATCCGGCCGGGGTGTCTCTCACGGCCCCAGACGATGTGTGCAAGGTTCCCAAGTCCACCATCCGGGTGCCACTTGGTACACCGTGCCACTGTGCCTAGTCTGTCCCAAGCCCACCTGTACTGGGTGCCACTTGGTAGACTACTAACACTACCTACAAACACCAGAAACTCGTTGCAACTCCTGGACAGAGATCGAGTTGATTAATAAGCCGAGAGGGGCCGAGTTACCGGAACCCTATATGCGGTAGTAACTGTTCATGGATCACAAACACAAAAATCAGTTCTTGAGAACGGCTGCAATGAGACAACCCACCATGTACTCCTACATGGCCTCTCACCGCTGCCTTTACCAAATCGTGTTCACACACTTAGCTCTCAAAGGTAGGACATGTTCACCACGTTCCAATTCATTCCCGATGAATCAGACCTGACTCAACTCTAAGCAGTAGCAGGCATGACAACAAGCATGAATGAGTAGGCACATCGGGGCTCAAACAATTCCTACTCATGCTAGTGGGTTTCATCTATTTACTGTGGCAATGACAGGTCATGCAGAGGAAAGGGGTTCCACTACCACAACATGTAACAGTTGAATCGTTGTTGTCCTAATGCAGTAAAAGAGAGTAGGAGCGAGAGGGTGGGATTGTATCGGAATGAACAAGGGGTTTTTGCTTGCCTGGCACTTCTGAAGATAGCATTGGGTCTTCATCAGTGTCAATGATCACAGCGTCGGAACAACGTCTACCGAGGGGGAACAACACCGGCAACAGAGAATAAACACAATCAATGCAATTCACAATATGATGCATGAACATGGCATGTATATGTGATGTTTTTTGTGCTAATGCAAACAAGAACAAGTTCAATGGAGCTCATTTGAATCAAGGATTCAAATGCAATTCCAAACTTAAGCATTTTAAGTGCCCTTTATGTGTTTTCATCTATACAACAGGTTTATGTTGGTTTGTCATGCATGAAACTAGTACAGATGGATAGATTGAAATTTTTTGAACATTTTTCATATATAACTTATTTCATTCTGAGTTATGGTTTAATTACTATGAATTTTCAAAGTTTTGGATATTTTCTAAATTACACAAATCATTTAAGATTTATTTAAATTCCAGAGAAGGATTACTGCGTCAGCCTGACATCATCATGATGTCAGCAGGTGAACGGGGCACGGTCCAGGTCAAACCTGACCAGTGGGACCCATTGGTCAGTGACCCTGTGACATTTAGTGTCACAGACAGGTGGGTCCGGTCAACGGCCACATCAGCGAGGTCAACGCCGACGCGTGGGGCCACTATGTTTAGATTAAACTTAAACTATTTTTGTTAGCTGGTTAGTTAGGCAGTGGGGCCCGCATGTCAGTGAGCCAGGGGGTTAGTTAGTGGGTCGTTATCCACTAATGACGTTGCCACATCAGCACGCCGGACTTGAACGCCGGCGACCACCCGAACGCGGCGGCGACGCTCGGGAATGCGCTACGGGCGGTGGTTGGACGCGCGAAGACCATCAGAGGGTAGCCCGCGCTCTTCCGCATCTAGAGGAGCATGTGGGTGGCTGCAGGGGCGCCGAAGCTCGCCGGAACGGAGCTCGCGGCGGTGGCCGGAGCACGGTTCCGTGCGGGTTCGCATTGTGGTGCACGGCAGGACGTGGGGGTGGTTGTGTTCGTCTCCTGGAGACGTGTTGAGCGTGTTGGCAGGCTCGGACGCGAGCGGCAGCAGCTGTGGCCGTGGCAGTGCCATGGCCGGAGGTGGTGAGCTTTCGGCTCCGGTGAAACGGCAGCTAGAGGTCGAATTAGAGCACGAGAGTAGGGGAAACGAAATAGGGGCTCACGTCGATCTCGAGGGCATGGTCGGAGAGCTCGGGGGAGGTCTGGTGCAGCCGGGACGATGACGGCGATCTCGGGCGGCCGACGATGAAGACGATGGCGATGACGACGATACGGGGCTTCCGGCATCGCGCGCGTTGGCATAGAGGACGAGGGCGTCAAGGCGGAGCCCATGGGCACGTCAGAGGGGTGAGGGAGAGGCGGTGGCTGCGGTGGTGCTCATCGATGGCGGTGGGTGTGTTCGGTGGTGCCTTGCAGAGAGGACAGAGGGAGGGGGAAGGGGTCCAGAGAGAGAGGGGAGAGGTGCAAGGGGGCAAGGGGAGTGCGTGGCACTCAAGGCTGGCTCTAGAAGCGGCGGAAGGAGGTGGCTCGGGCGCGTGCCGGCGCACGGTGGCCACACGCCTCGCGTCCTTCTGGTGCGAGGTTGGAGAAGGTGGCGGCACTGGTGGGCTGGGCCGCCTGGGCTGGACAGGTAAGTGGGGTGGCAGGTACAGTGCCCTCTCTCCGCCTTTTCTATTTATGTTTTGCTTTATTTCTGTAATTTGTTTTGATTTGATTAAAATATCAAATCATTTCTTAAAACTTCTAAAAATTTATATGTGGACTGAGTGGACTTGTCCAAAGCCACATACTAATTTTCAGAATTGTTGGGTATATATTTATATTATTTAACCGTATAAACACAAACCAAATAGTTATCAGTTTAATTCAAACGCCCAAAATAAATATTTTTAAGCCTCCAAAAATATTGGTTTGAATTTTATTCCTGCCAATAGTTTTCAAGGTTTAACAGGAACATTTTCTGGGGCTCCTTTGATGAGATTTAAATGTTGGTTATTTTTGAGGTCTTCTGAGGCTTTTGAAAAATCCTCAATTCAAATTTCATTTGAAATTAAACATGATGCTCACATGAAGGGCTAGCCTAGTGCATACCAGAACTAGGGATGTGATAGCTCACCCCTACTAAACAAGAATCTCGTCCCGAGATTCAAGTCATGAGGTAAGAAGACAGAGGGACACAAGCTAACACAATATTCACGATCCAGATGTCTTTCTCGAGGATGTTGATTCATTGCATCACCTTGATCTCGACGTCTTGCGTTGAGAACTTCATCCAACATGACGACGAGAGGGAAGGAGAATTTAGAAGAATTGATCTTCTTGAGGTTCGAGCAACTTAGGATCATCTCAATGATCACAAGATCAACTCACGGAATGAGACGTAGGAACATCTCTGGAGCTGAGAGGCAGAACATGCATCAGGAGGGACGGAAGAAACAATTTGACGAGGGTTTCAAAGTAGCAAGGAAAATTGCCATGATTCCTTAACGAGACACCTCAGGAAAGGTGACTCGTGGAATTATTCCCTTAAGTGGCAACAAGAATTACTTTTGGTACGTAGCTCATTGAAACTCTTTATACCAGCCTAAGGCAATCACTACCGATCATTTGGCGGAGTTCGAATGGATGATGTGTACTACCTTGTTAAAGACAACCCGATGGATGATTTCTGCTAATCATCGGAAATGGAAGGGACCCATGGCAGACTAACACAATGACGGGTGCAAGCTGGGAACAAAATGCAAATACTGGGAATGACCCAACCATCATATCTGCCTGAGATTCAGATCTGGTTGGTGACGGAATATTTCAGACAGCATGTCTGGAGAGGAAAGTTTGCAACACAAACCAACGATATGATGTTGCGATATTCTTGGGAAATGAACTACGATAGAAAGCTCCAAAACATGAGCTGGTTCTGCTACACACATGTGAGCATGCCATCCTAGACAAGCATGACCACATGGTGGTCTTACAATGAAACACTACCGAGTTCTGGTTGGGAACCAACATCGGGGATAACGGAATCTTGTACAAATCCGTCTGGTACCTTCAGGACTAGCACTTAGAACTTATTATCCTTGAACAAATCAATCAGTGGCTTGGTGTGCTAGGAATTACATATGGAATGAAGATGATCAGTCTAGCAGACCATAGAATACGTCACACGGGCATGACTGACTTGGGATGATTCCAAAGGAAGCAAAAACAAACTTTCTCGAATTCATGGCGGCAACTTACATCAAGTGCACGTGAATTAGAGGAAGTATCTTCTTTCATCCAGACATATACTTCGTGGGCTAACATGAGGAAATGCTTTCAAAAGTTTCCAACACTAGCTTAATGTCCACCACAAGTCATGGAAGAGATAAGGACGTTGTCGATGGGCTTAACAACAACTCATCTAGGTTTCCATATAGGTGGGATCCCATAACTACATGAACATGGTGATAGTATTGGTCAGACCAATGGTGTATGCTCGAGGTAACAACCACGAGTAAGACAAGATTACGACCATCGTTGGTTCTGATTTGACTTGATGATAGCCCACACTCAAATCAAAGACTGGGTAAGACAATAGTTCCAACAATTGATCACGAGAATCAATCGATGAAAATATTGCCTCTCTTCAAAACACACACAAAGATATCCCTTTGGAATGAACCAAGTCGGACAAGCTTTTATCTTCCAACTCTCTAAGTTGTTGATTAGCTCAACCAACTAGTTTAGGGGTATCCAACACAGATTCTTGGAGAAGGGTGGTTTACAAGAAACCAACTTGATCACAAGCTCAACATAGCGGTCAGGGGTAACCTGGTGATACTGCCGAGAAGATATTCAAAAAATCACGAACCACCGATATGTTACTAAGCTCGAGAACAATCTTTATTTTCAAGGCAAGACGATGTGATCAATAGAGCAAGGGCTTGACAAAATCCTAACTCATCGATTGAAGAGTGCACCAACAGGAATGGACTAGGTAGCACGATCAGTCCTAGGATGGTGATTCAATAAACAACACGCTAAGGATGAGAAAATTGTCCTTTAACTACCAAGCAACGCAGTTGCTAGGAGTATTGATTTCACACATCATGATTCACTTGTCAGCATTCCGGTTACAACAACACGGAATGAATAATGATGGAGAGAAGTATCACTGCATCAAGAATTCATAAGAGGTGGTGCAATTCTCTTGGCATTCTTGACATAAAGAGGGTAATACTCCAGGGTAGAACAGAGCAAAAGCTAGATTGGCATTCTTGATCTGCGGAATACAACTGCTTTGACCCAATCCAAGAAACGGACGAGGTACTGGAGTTTGTTTCTCCTAGTCATTCTAAAGCGGAATGACTTGATGGACCACAAGAGTAAAAGGCATCGATGAACGAATGCGGACATACTTTTGACTATCAATTGATAGACTAGGGTCGAAATATAACTAAAGAGGGACAACTCAAAAGGAATGTACAGTTTTCTGAGTTGTGGTGCATAGATTAGTATGTCGAACGAGTTCAACATATTTCTTCCGGATAACCCATGCAGAAAGGTAGAACTGGCAGAGTCACAATTATAACGGAGAACTCATCAAGAGCACTCTTGTTGCGATCCTTTCGTTCAACATGAATGTCTGCCATGGATGGTTCATGGTATTGGAAGAATGATATACCACGGACCTGGAAGGCTATCACAAGGTTGCTAATATCCTAAAGGAACGAGCAAACACTATCAACAGAGATATGCAGAATGACTCATGGGTTTCAGGAACCCATGGATAGAATACCTACTAAACTAGATGGCATCACGGGATGCTTTCAAGAATGATGGCTAGAATTATCACACTGGGGATACAACACATGGCTAGGGTAATAGGTGGTTCCCTACTATATCCAGGGTCATAATAATAGCTCCAACATATATGTCGAGGCAATGGATTACCTCAACTTACCGACTAGTGTGGTTAATCTGGCTCAAAGGAACACCGGGAACGGGAAGGAAGGATTTGCAAATGCACCAGACTATTTAGAAACCTGGGATGACTCGGACAGCATAAAGGCTGTAAATGCTCAAATATATTTGAGAAAACCTGCAAAAATGGTGGCATAGCCACTCAACATCACAAACTCAAGGTTCTGAGGCCAGCTATGAACATACTGAAGTAGTAGGAACTGAACTGAGGCTTGAAACCAACAATCCTATAAGCCTACGTATTAGTAACACGTGATCCTGATAGAAAGATGAGAAGCCTAATTCTTAATCCCCGTAGAAAAGAAGAGGTTGACTCAGAGCAGAAGGGCATAAGGTAAAGGAGTAAAAAGAGCCTTATGTTCCCATCCACAATCAATTCCCTTACATACCTAAAGCATTTCTAGACACAACTTTGACCAGTTTGGCTTGGTAATCCTACAGGTAGTCAGGCTCTGATACCAAAAGCTGTCAGGACCCCGATTCTAAGTCACACCGACCTAGCCTGTAACACCTCATATCACTTTGTGGCCTCACGCACGGTATCCCCACGGGTGTCGCCTTACCATGGCTCAGGACCATTTGTGCCTTTTGGCTCACGTATATGATAGTGTCGCTAGCATCCATATGACAGAGAACCCGGGCTGACATGGCTAGTGGTGAACCCAAAGTGGCACTAACTTACAGGAAACAGGCATACATGATCCAGCAACGAACGTGTCGATCAACAGCGAGTGAATCATAACTCGTAGCAAGCTACAAGGACTTAAAGGATCACCGCGTGACATTTCCCTGAAGGGACAAACACAGGAACAAAGAAGGACACATGCCGGACAACCTAAGTGTTCCGGAGCAGTAGCAACTGGGCTAGCAGGACTCCGGTAATCCGAGCTGTAGCAGGCTACCATGGCTAAGTGGAAACACTAGGAGACATTTCTCGATAAGAGAGGCTACCAAGGATAAACAACTAGATAGTCAGATCCCACACATACCAAGCATTTCAATAACATACACACAATATGCTCGATATGTGCAGATACAACATGGCATCACAACATGACTCTACAATTCAAGTATTTTATTCATTAGGCTCCGAGGAGTGAGATATTACAAACATGGGTCTCATGACCCAACATTCAGAGCATACAAGTCAAAGCACATACGGAAGCTTAACATGTCTGAGTACAGACATCTACAAATGAAAAAGGCTGAGAAGCCTGACTATCTACCAGATCCTGCCGAGGGCACAAGATCATAGATGAGGTATCAAGCTAAATGTCGAAGTCCACATGGAACTACTAGCGAGACTGACGTCTCTCTGCAAAACATAAAATAAGCAAACGTGAGTACAAATGTACCCAGCAAGACTTACATCAGAACTAGCTACATATGCATCGGTATCAACAAAGGGGGGTGGAGTTTAACTCCAGCAAGCCAGCTTTGACTCAGTGGCTAACCTGAACTACTACTACAAATAACTCTTTGAGGTGGCGCACACGAGTCCACATATTCACCATATCAATACACCACTATGGATCCGCTCCTGTCTTCCTACGAGAACGCCATCCATAGCACTCACGCTTATCTTGCACATTTTAGAGTATCCACTTTCACTTGTCTATGAACGATGCAAGGGGTCCAAGTTTCCATATCCGAGGAATCCGGCTACTCGCATAGATAATGATAACCCTACAGGGGTGTACTTCTTCACACACGCTCTCGCCACTTACCACCATGTACACGTCGTGTACCTCGGCAACCTTCAAGCGGAAGCCTGGCGAGGGAGTCGGCCACGACCTGACTAACCACACAAGTCTCTCGTCTAGGTTTATCGCCTATTCAGATTCCATCCGCAAGGAGATCCGGCCAGGGTGTCGCTCACGGCCCCAGACGATGTGTGCAGGGTTCCCAAGCCCACCATCCGGGTGCCACTTGGTACACCATGCCACTGTGCCTAGTCTGTCCCAAGCTCACCTGTACCGGGTGCCACTTGGTAAACTACTAACACTACCTCCAAACACCAGAAACTAGTTGCAACTCCTGGACAGAGATCGAGTTGATTAATAAGCCAAGAGGGGCCGAGTTACCGGAACCCAATGTGTGGTAGTAACTGTTCATGGATCACAAACACAGAACTCAGTTCCTGAGAATGGCTGCAATGAGACAACCCACCATGTACTCCTACATGGCCTCTCACCGCTGCCTTTATCAAATCGTTTTCACATACTTAGCTCTCAACGGTAGGACATGTTCACCACATTCCAATTCATTCCCGATGAATCAGACCTGACTCAACTCTAAGCAGTAGCAGGCATGACAACAAGCATGAATGAGTAGGCACATCAGGGCTCAAACAATTCCTACTCATGCTAGTGGGTTTCATCTATTTACTGTGGCAATGACAGGTCATGCAGAGGAAAGGGGTTCAACTACCA
Organism: Triticum dicoccoides; assembly: GCF_002162155.2. Classification (NCBI taxonomy): domain Eukaryota; kingdom Viridiplantae; phylum Streptophyta; class Magnoliopsida; order Poales; family Poaceae; genus Triticum; species Triticum dicoccoides. The sequence goes on from NC_041384.1 coordinate 416,411,977, forward strand.
CAACATGTAACAGTTGAATCGTTGTTGTCCTAATGCAGTAAAAGAGAGCAGGAGCGAGAGAGTGGGATTGTATCGGAATGAACAAGGGGGGTTTGCTTGCCTGGCACTTCTGAAGATAGCATTGGGTCTTCATCAGTGTCAATGATCACAGCGTCGGAACAACGTCTACTGAGGGGGAACAACACCAGCAACAGAGAATAAACACAATCAATGCAATGCACAATATGATGCATGAACATGGCATGTATATGTGATGTTGTTTGTGCTACAAACAACAACAAGTTCAATGGAGCTCATTCAAATCAAGGATTCAAATGCAATTCCAAACTTAAGCATTTAAATGCCCTTTATGTGTTTTCATCTATACAGCAGGTTTAGATTGGTTTGTCATGCATGAAACTAGTACAGATGGATAGATTGAATTTTCTGAACATTTTTAATATATAACTTATTTCATTCTGAGTTACGATTTAATTACTATGAATTTTCAAAGTTTTGGATATTTTCTGAATTAATACTGCGTCAGCCTGACAACATCATGATGTCAGCAGGTCAACGGGGCACAGTCCAAGTCAAACCTGACTAGTGGGACCCACTGGTCAGTGACCCTATGACATTTAGTGTCACAGACAGGTGGGTCCGGTCAACGGCCACGTCAGCGAGGTCAACGCCAACGCGTGGGGCCACTGTGTTTAGATTAAACTTAAACTATTTTTGTTAGATGGTTAGTTATGCAGTAGGGCCCGCATGTTAGTGAGCCAAGGGGGTAGTTAGTGGGTCATTAGCCACTAATGATGTTGCCATGTCAGCACGCCGGAGTTGAACGCCGGCAAGCACCCGAACGCGGCGGCGAAGCTCGGGAACGCGCTACGGGCGGTGGCTGGACGCATGAAGACCACCAGAGGGTAGCCCATGCTCTTCCGCATCCAGAGGAGCATGTGGGTGGCTGCAGGGGCGCCGGAGCTCGCCGGAGCGGAGCTCGCGGCGGTGGCTGGAGCATGATTGCGTGTGTGTTCGCATTGTGGTGCATGGCAGGACGTGGGGGTGGTTGTGTTCGTCTCCTGGAGACGTGTTGAGCGCGTTGGCAGGCTCAGACGTGAGCGGCGGCAGCTGTGGCCGCGGCGGTGCCATGGTCGGTGGTGGTGAGCTTTCGACTCCGGTGAAACGGCGGCTAGAGGTCGAATTAGAGCACGGGAGTAGGGGAAACAGAACAGGGGCTCACGTCGATCTCGAGGGCGTGGTCGGAGAGCTCGGGGGAGGTCTGGTGCAGCCGGGACGACGACGGCGATCTCGGGTGGCTGACGATGAAGACAGTGGCGAGGACGACGATACGGGGCTTTCGGCATCGCGCGCGTCGGCATAGAGGACGAGGGCGTCAAGGCGGAGCCCATGGGCACGTTAGAGGGGCGAGGGAGAGGCGGTGGCCACGGTGGTGCTCGTCGACGGTGGTGGGTGTGTTCGGTGGTGCCTTGCGGAGAGGACAGAGGGAGGGGGAAGGGGTCCAGAGAGAGAGGGGAGAGGTGCAGGGGCGAGGGGGAGTGCGTGGCACTCGGGGCTGGCTCTAGAAGCAGCGGAAGCAGGAGGTGGCTCGGGCGCGTGCCGGCGCGCGGTGGCCACACTCCTCGCGTCCTTCTAGCGCGAGGTTGGAGACGGTGGCAGCGTTGGTGGGCTGGGCCGCCTGGGCTAGACAGGTAAGTGGGCTGGCAGGTAGAGTGCCCTCTCTCTGCCTTTTCTATTTCTGTTTTGTTTTTTTTCTGTAATTTGTTTTGATTTGATTAAGATATCAAATCATTTCTTAAAACTTCTGGAAATTTATATGTGGACTGAGTGGACTTGTCCAAAGCCACATACTAATTTTCTGAATTGTTGGGTATATATTTATATTATTTAACAGTATAAACCCAAACCAAATAGTTATCAGTTTAATTCAAAGGCCCAAAATAAATATTTATAAGCCTCCAAAAATATTGGTTTGAATTTTATTCCTGCTAATATTTTTCAAGGTTTAACAGGAACATTTTCTGGGGCTCCTTTGATGAGATTTAAATGTTGGTTATTTTTAGAGGTCTTCTGAGGCTTTTGAAAATTCCTCAATTCAAATTTCATTTGAAGTTAAACATGATGCTCACATGAAGGGCTAGCCTAGTGCCATACCAGAACTAGGGATGTGACAAGCAATTTCATTACCATGAGTATCAAAACTAGCAAAGCTTAATGGATAAGGAAGGGGTAAGGTGGTGAGGTTGCAACAGCGACCAAGCAAAGTATGGTGCCTAACTTACGAGTACAAGAGTAAGATGAGAAACTACATAAACGGTCGCCAACTAGTGATGATCAAGAAGTAATCCTGAACTACTTACAATCAAACATAACCCAACCGTGTTCTCCTCTCGAACTTCCCTGAAAAGAGACAGTCGCAGTTACGCAACGCGGTTGGTGTATTTTAAAAGTGTTTACTCCAAGTCCTCTACAACCGGATATTAACAAATTCCCATCTGCCACGTAACCGCGGGCACGGCTCTCAAAAGTTTAAACCATGCAGGGGTGTTCAACTTAGTCCATGACAAGCTCACGATCCGTGGAGACAATCCTCCATCGCGGGACACCCGATCAGACTCGAAATCTCGGTGCACAAGACATTTCGATAATGGTAACACAAAACCAGCAAGACCTCTCGATGTGCCGACAAATCCCAATAGGAGCCACACATATGTCGTTCTCAGGGCACACCAGATGGGCCAGACGTCGGGTTGGCTGAGACCCTGGTTACCCAGGGGGCACCGGACATCGCCCGGTTTGGACCAACACTCGGAGGAGCACTGGGCCGGGGGGTTAATTAAAAATCCACGAGGGCCGGCAAGTCCCTATGCAAGTTTTAGTTGTTATTAGGCAAATGGTAAAACCAATGTTGGACCTTGCTGAAAGAGTTTTATTCAAAACGAACTGTCAAGAGGGCCCCATACCCCTCGTCGTATTAGGGACGCAAAATCAAGGAACATAACACCGGTATGACGGAAACTAGGGCGGCAAGAGTGGAACAAAACACCAAGCATAAGGTCGAGCCTTCCACCCTTTACCAAGTATATATGTGCATTAAATAAATAAGAGATATTGTGATATCCCATGATATCCATGTCCCAACATGGAACAACCTGCAACTGCACCTGCAACTAGCAACGCTATAAGAGGGGTTGAGCAAAGCGGTAAAATAGCCAAACAACAGTTAGCTAGGAAGGGTGAAAAGGTTAGAGGCTATCATGGCAATTTGGGAGGCTTGATAAACAAGTGGTAGGTAGCACGACATAACGATAGCAACGAGACAACAAGCATAGCAAAGATAGTAGTGAGATCCAAGGTGACAGTCATCTTGCCTAAAATCCCGCTAGAAAGAAGAACGAGTCCATGAAAAGATGAAGCCACGTAGTCGAACGAATCCTCACAAACGCAACAAAACAGGAACTATCGAGAAGGAGCACAACCGGAAAGAAGCAAACAATATGGTAAACACACAAGCACATTAACATGATATGATGCTCAACCAAGTATGATGCATGACAAGGCTACATGAAGCTACTCATGGCAAGAGATGATGCATACAAAAACAACACATCAAAGCAAGTTTAAATGAGGTCGGAAACAACATATAACAATTCTGGTAAGTCCTCATATGCAAATTTCGAAATTGGTCCAGATCTGAACAAAACATTATGTTAAAGTTGTTAAACATCAAGTTAAAGTGCACCATGATGATCTACACGGTTTTCTAGTCAAGTTGCATATAAAGTTCATTTAATTCGGAGCTACGGCCTAGAAGATATGCGCAAAACAAGTTAAACATGGCATTGATGCAAATGCAAGCAAAACAACATCACAAACACTCCAAAACATAGATGCAACAAGGCATGATGAAACTACATGCAAAACCAAGCAAGTTTTATATAAGAGCATGCTCAAAACGGAGTAACAGTTCAACACATACACTCAATACAAGTTTCAAACATAATCTGCTCAAAACAGTAACTAAGCACTTTGCAATCAAGGAAACAACATGCTATAGGAAACATATGAGCACAAACTACAGACAACATGCTTCAAATATCATTAAGGTTCATGTTCATAGGCGTCAAGAGTAATCCAAGATGATCAATGCAAAAAGCAACTTAATAACATAGATTATGACAGTGAAAAACAGGGCATACATGTGAGCAGGAATAACATGTTGACATGTTGGAGGCATGAAACAATGATGATATGGTGCAAGATCATGGCAAACAAAAGCATGGCATTAAAGTAAAGGTTAAACATGGCAAAACATGATTACTAAGCATCTCCATATAAGCCTTAGATCAATGGCAATCAACAAGTCAAGATGCAAAAAGATATAAGTTGATTCTTAGACTTAGAGGAAATCTGGGAATGCAAAACAAGAACATTATGATGCTGACTTTTGAGGCACATAACAGCAAGCATAGCAATTTTAATAATTATGCAAAAGACATAGGCATGTAGTAGACATGATATACTTCAACTTAGTCCATGGGCACAAGTTCATATGATGCATGGAGTAATTGCTATGATTCATGCAAAAAGGAATATGCTGTTAACAGGATGGCAGATTTAGCATGATGGCAACTTGAGAGCAAGAAATATACCAACTACAGCAAGATATATGGCAACCAAGGTCATGGCATAAAAGTACACATAATAAGGATCAAACAACGTCAAGGCATCATACACCTATGACTCATAGACTAGTGGGAACTATCAAGACAAGGTTGAATGTTGTAACAGTTTCAGCAAGTGTAAAACAACAACAACAACAACATAGCATGTTTACAAGCTCGGAAAAAGGTCATATGAAGTCTAAAATTAACAAACTTGACATGTGGACAAAGTACTCATAGCATACTTAAATTCATGTAATTGGAGTATCTCCAAAATAGGCATAGATTAATCAATAACAAGCTCACAATGTGGCATCATGAAGTTAACAGAAAACTAGAACATCATTTAGGCATGTTCATGGCAATGGAAACATATGCTACAGGACATATATGAGGCATCAAAAGGCATGGCATGATAGAGCACAACATGGATATCAGAACATGTCAACTAGGTATCTCCATATTATGCATGGAATTGATGGTATCATCAAATTAACATGGCAACATATTATAACAGTTACAGACTTAGCAAAATTCATGAAGTCACAGAAATCAGCAACATCAAGTAGCACACTCCACAAGCTTATGCTAGTCACAACAAGGCACATAAAAATACATGGATTGCACCACTGTAAAGATGGTATGAAGATACTCCTAAAACATGTAGACATGATGCTTAAAGGACAAACACACAAAATGTTATGAAAATGACAAATCAGCAAGTTATGGCAATCTCAACAGGTTATTTCGTTTAGCACTTTTGCAACGATGATTAAGACATCAAGATGGACAGTAACATGCATGCAAACTACACCACCATCTAGAACACTCAGAGATGAACAATTTGACATATCACACGCACAAATTAGAGCAACGAGCACGAAGATATGACATGATGAAGATGCACACTTGATGCTGAAATTTGGGGACTTAGAGAAATTATACCAGCGCGAAAACGGGACCGGGTGGTTCGGGGACGAGCGGATCCCAGCAGGGGCGCGTGTTTGGTTCGCAGGACGAGGAGATCCCGGGACGGCGCTGTCCCGACGGTGAGGTCGAGGTTGACCGGCGGCCAGGGGGTCGACGGCGCGTCGGCGGGAGGCGGAGGAGGTCCGGCGAGGTCGACGGTCGCCGGATCTGTGCTGCGCTGGCCCAGATCGGGGCGGAGGACGGCGGACGACGGCGGCCAGGAGAGGTGCGTGCGGGGCGCGGCGCCGGTCGGCTCGGGCGGTGGCCGGCGCGGGGCAAGGCGAAG
>NC_041384.1:416418555-416421643 GCF_002162155.2 Triticum dicoccoides
TGGGCCGGTGCGGTGGAGGAGTCTGGGCGCTGACGTGGCGGGCGCTCGTTGGCCAGGAGCGGCGGCACGGGTGATGTGGCGGCCCCGGATTGGCCGGGCGACGTGGAGGCGGCAGGCTGGACATGTCCGCCGCGTGAGGAAGGAGGATGCTAGGATTTCGTCCACGAATTTGGATGGGGTTTATTTATAGAAAGAGGAAGCTAGAAGAGTCCAAATGAGATATGGTTTTCGCTCACACGATTATGATCCAACGACGGAGAGCATGAAAGAGGTTTAGATGGGCTAGTGGGTTGTTGTGGAGGGGTGCTGGACTGTAAAGAGAAAGGGGGTTTCGGTTAACGCGGTTAACCGTTGGGGCATCACGACCTTCAAATGAAACGAAATTTGACAGGCGGTCTACCGGTGATATACCAAGACCATTCGACAAATCTTGACTCATTCCGAGAACATTTTTCTTCCGCGCACAAAACGAGAATTGGAAGGTGCAACAGGTGCATGTGAGAGTGTTGGATTCCGAAACGGACAATGGAGAAAGTGACCAGATGCAAAAGACGAACATGAATACAAATGAAATACACATAATGACACGGCAAAATGCAACACGCAAGCAAATGACATAACAATAACGACGAATAACTGGAAAACACTTGTAGCATCGGACTCGGAGCTTTACATGAAGCTAGCTGATAAACTATGTTCGATGATCCATCGACTAGTCACTAGTGTGGTGTTTAATTAGCTAGCTGTCCATGGTAGGATAGTAGGCGTAGGTTGCGATGCCGCAGTTGGCGCCGTTCCCGCGCGCGATGCGCATGTAGCCCCTCTCGCCCCACCCCGTTCCCCACTGGTTCTTCAACACCCAGTACTCCTGCCCGCCGCCGTCCGCCCCGTATCCGACCACCGTCACAGCGTGGTTGAGCCTCTGCCCGCATGACGAGCTGCCGGCGTACACGCCGCTCCTGTAGTGCCGGAAGTCTGGGTCCGTGGCCTCCAAGGCCACGGCCACTGGCTGGCTGGCCGCGAGCCACTGCAACGCGCCCTCGTCGCCATATAGGCGCGCCCACCGTGGGGCGCCGACAGAGGCGGCCGAGTTTGGCCTGCCGCCGCCGCTGCGGCACGCGCCCTGCTGGCCGCTATACGCGTACGCCGCCTCCGGCTGTAGGCCACCGCTGGCGGCCACATAGCGGAGTGCGGCGTTGATGTCCCCGCCGCTGCAGGTGTTGGCGCCGCCCGTGCAGTCGAGGACTTGTTGCTCCGACATGGAGATGAGGTTACCGGTGCTAATCTTTACCAGCCCCTCCGTCGCCGCCACCGCCGCGAACGCCCAGCAACTTCCTGCGCGCGCACGCGCATACGTGTAAACATTTAGTATTAATTTGCGAGTTGTGGCGTATGCCATGCATGCACTGCAGCTGCAGAATTATACGTACTACGTACCGCAGAAGCGTTGGTTCTTGACTTGGGTGACGGCGCCCTGGGCCCTCCAGTCCATGTTGTCCGGCATGTACTGAAACTGGCCACTCCTCATAGCGGCAGCCTTGGACACGTTCACCGCTGCCAGCGTCGTGTTGCCCCCAGGATGAAGCTGGTGACGGTACCCGAGGTGCGTCTTCAGGAACTCGTCGTCGGTGAGGTCGGAGAACTGGTTGAGCCCGAGCGTGTACGTCAAGTTGCCCGCCCGGTTGACAGCGTCGACGTGCTGCACGTTGGCCGCGAACACCTCCCGCCGGCGCGATTTCTCGTCGGCGTCCGTGTAGGCGCGCCCGAACTTGGCCATCCACCGCTCGTGCCTGGCGGCCAGGGCCAGGGAGGGCGCCGTGGCGTCGACAACGACAGCGGCGGCCACGAGCGCGAGCACGAGCAGAAGCAGCGCGCCACACGAGCTGGGAATCGGGGCCATTAGTTAGTTCGCTCTGTAGCGGTTCACGTGCTAGCTAGCTAGCTAGCGGATTGAGTGTAATGTGTACGTAGCAACCATGCGGCGCGCGCTCCTATTTATACGCGCGTGGACGTCGAGCAAGATGGAGCGGATACGAAATCGATCGCCGTCGTCGCGCGCATGCAGCATCATTATTGCATGAGGGAGTGCGTTCGTGCGCCGTAGTCGACCATCCGGCGGCTGCTCTTGTCTCTCGGTAGCAGTAGTATCTTCTTCCTCTGGTGAGAAGATTTTTTCTGTTTCCCGGATGGTGCGGCAGAGTGCTCCAGCCCACTACGACGGACGGACGGATACCGTCGCATGCGCGCGGATGCACGGCGAAGTGGAGGAGCCGGAGGAGTTGCTTTCTGATCGAAACGGGTCGGCGTGCGCTTTGCTTGCTTGCTTGCTTGTCCATTCTTATTTTTATTTTTTGAACGGGTCAAAAGGTGGCGTGTGAAATGGAAATCGCGCGGGCTGCGTAGTCGGGGCACTCGCAGAATTTCTACACATGGACGGATTGGTTTATTTGGATTCCAACAGAATTGCGTAGAGTGCTCTGTCCTATTAATTATAGACGGCTCTGTTCGTGATCTTACCCCGCCCAGCCCTAAAACTGTCATCTGCCTACTGCATGGGTTGAGTGGTTTATTTGGATTGAACGTGCCATTGTTTGACGCCGAGATGTCTCTCCATCGGGATCATCAACTTTGCATGTGAGGGTTGATGGACACGGAGCATTGTCACGGTGAATTCATGGTGGAACGTCATAGTATGAGACAGACGCATATCTATTGCGATATGCTTATACTTAATTTGTATGAGGTGCTCAGATTAACGTTTTCAAGGAATTTCACTTCTTCCATCTCAACTGATTTAACCCCTTATTTGGTTCATGTCCGGGGGCGGATGATATTGTATGGGTGTGAGCTTGAAACAAACAGGGGGCTGGCTATGCATCAGGTACCTGGAAAAAAAAAACTTCCATCCGTCACTTCTATTTTAGACCGTCCGATCTTCATCCAACGGCTGTAAACAGATCTGACACTGTCCATCTTCTACATCTGGTTTCTTCTTCGTCATGTGTAGCCACCGGCCAGCCCAGGCCGCCGCATGCCTTCGTCCCCCGCAGTCGGCTGGCGCCACCTCACGCCCCGCCCTCCCCTCCAC
>NC_041384.1:416421796-416450837 GCF_002162155.2 Triticum dicoccoides
AGATAGATAATGCGGCCATGGCTCCCCCCTAAGATAGATTCTCCGGCGAGCTCCGACGGGAAGGAATGAAAAAAGAAGGAAGAAGGTGACTAATGCGTGAAAAAATTCGGTACCTGAGAATTAGCAAAACCGAACAAACGGCCCTTTAGTATTGTTCACAAATATGCACGAGGATTGCTATGTTGAGCATGTGATCACAACCTCCTATTGTGCCATTCTTATCGGGCTTGCTCTGACGACGCCACGATGGCAGTACGGGCTCATAGACCGGTGCAACAAGGATTTAAATATGGGGCCATGTGGCTTCGGGGGCGGCTGATTATAAAGAGCATCTTGAAGGCGCCTAGTCCGAGAGGGGAGGACGGGTGACTTGTCCCTTGAGGCTACTTGGGATAACCTTCGTAGGGTTGCTGGCTCCTTGAAGGTTTGGAATCGGGACTTGTCCAGTTCGGTTTGGAAGTAGATCAATAAATTGGAGCGTCGGTTGCGCTCTATACTGTCGACCCTGGTATCTGATGCACTCTGGTTGAAGAGAGGGACATTGAGTCACGGTTGTGCGAGCTCTTCGAGCATGAGAAAATTATGGCGCGTCAGCGCTCCAGAGTGGATTGGCTCCTTGAAGGGGGGCGAAACACAAAGTTTTTTCATGCACATGCTAGGTCACACAAGGGGAATAATAAAGTTCATTCCTTGCTAGGTGAGGATGCCTCTTTGTGTGATTCACAAGGTGAAATCAAAGGTATGATGCAAGAGTTTTATGAAAATAACATTGCCTCCGAGTCTTGTGGTGTTGTTGATGCTACTCTTGATCCTATTCCACAAAGTTTCACATGAGATCAATGACAACTTGTGCAAAGCCTTATACTGAAAAGGAGATCAAGGTTGATCTTGTGGTCTTGTTGATGCAGCTCTTCATGCTATTCCTCAAAGCTTCACATGAGATGAATGACAACTTGTGCAACCCGTATACTGGTAAGGAGATCAAGGTTGCTCTTTTTCAGATGGGTCCAACAAAATCCCAAGGTCCGAATGGTTTCCAAGCTCTCTTTTATCAGATTCACTGGAATTTTATGGGGAGGAAATTTTTCATGTTGTTAGAAGCTTCTTAGAAGAGAGGGACATTGAGTCGTGATAAATCTCCAACGTATCTATTATATTTTATTGTTCCATGCTGTTATGTTATCTGTTTTGGATGTTTTATATGCATTAATATGCTATTTTATATGATTTTTGGGACTAACCTATTAACCTAGAGCCCACTGTCAGTTTTTGTTTTTTCCTTGTTTTACAGTTTCGCAGAAAAGGAATACCAAACGGAGTCCAAACGGAATAAAACTTCCGCCATGATTTTTCTTGGACCAGAAGACACCCAGGAGACTTGGAGTACAGGTCAGAGGAGCCTCGAGGCGGCCACAAGGGTGGAGGGTGCGCCCAGGGGGGTGGGGCGCGCCCCCCGACCTTGTGGGCCCCTCGTAGTTCCCCTGATCTAATTCTTTCGTCTATATATACTCTTTACCCCAAAAACATCCAGGGGAGCCACGAAACCACTTTCCATCGCCGCAACCTTTTGTACCCGTGAGATCCCATCTTGGGGCCTTTTCCGGCATCCTGTCGGAGGGGGAATCGATCACGAAGGACTTCTACATCAACACCATTGCCTCTCCGATGAAGTGTGAGTAGTTTACTTCAGACCTACGGGTCCATAGCTAGTACCTAGATGGCTTCTTCTCTCTCTTTGATTCTCAATACAAAGTTCTCCTCGATGTTCTTGGAGATATATTCGATGTAATACTCTTTTGTGGTGTGTTTGACAAGATCTAATGAATTGTGGATTTATGATTAACTTATCTATGAATATTATTTGAACCTCCTATGAATTTGTATATGCATGATTTGATATCTTTGGAAGTCTCTTCGATCTATCGATTTGGTTTGGCCAACTAGATTGGTTTTTCTTGCAATGGGAGAAGTGCTTAGATTTGGGTTCAATCTTGCGGTGTCCTTTCCCAGTGACAGTAGGTGCAGCAAGGCACGTATTGTATTGTAGCCATCGAGGATAAAAAGATGAGGTTTTCATCATATTGCTTGAGTTAATTCCTCTACATCATGTCATCTTGCTTAAGGCATTACTCTGTTATTTATGAACTTAATACTCTAGATGCATGTTGGATAGGGGTCGGTGTGTGGAGTAGTAATAGTAAATGCAGAATCATTTCGGTCTACTTGACACAAACGTGATGCCAATATTCATGATCATTGCCTTAGATATCGTCATAACTTTGCGCTTTTCTATCAATTGCTCGGCAGTAATTTGTTCACCCACCATAATAATTTCTATCTTGAGAGAAGCCTCTAGTGAAACCTATGGTCCCCGGGTCTATTTTACATCATATTAGTTTCCCGTCCACTTGCCAATTTCTGTCTCCGTTCCTTTACTTTGCAATCTTTTACTTTCCGTTCCATAAACTAAAAATATCAAAAATATTACTTTACCATTTATCCATCTCTATCAGATCTCACTTTGCGAATAACCGTAAAAGGATTGACAACCCCTTTGAGGCGTTGGCTGCAAGTTGGTGTTTATTTGTGCAGGTATTCGGTGGCTTGTTGCGTAGTCTCCTACTGGATTGATACCTTGATTCTCAGAACTGAGGGAAATACTTACGCTACTTTGTTGCATCACCCTTTCCTCTTCAAGGGAAAAACCAACGCAAGCTCGAGAGGGAGCAAGAAGGATTTCTGGCGCCGTTGCCGGGGAGATCTACACCAAGCCAAGACATACCAAGTACCCATCATAAACTCTCATCTCTTGCATTACATTATTCGTCATTTGCCTCTCGTTTTCCTCTCCCCCACTTCTAAAATGATTTTCGAAAATATTTGCCTTTTCTTCGCCCCTCTTCCGTTCGTCCTTCTATTTGCTCGTATTACCATGTGCTTTTTATTTGCTTGCATCTTCGTTTGCTAAAAATCTATTGTTATGGATCCTCATCCTCTTGCTAATATTTTTAAAAGATCCAATTATGATGAACCAATTCCTAGTGAGTTGAGTGCACTAGATTATCTTTATGAGGTTTTGCTTGAAATTCGTGAGTCTGAAAATTGTGATGAAGTGCTTTATGAAGTGATTCATGATAGATCCTTGAATAAAAAGTATGATTGCAATGATATTATTATAAACTCTATTAATGTCAATTGTGCTAATAATATTCAAAACCCTAAGCTTGGGGATGCTAATTTTGCTATGTCTACTACTTGTTGCAATGATCATGATTGGGGTGATTCTTCTTATGATCCTAAAAATTTATTTAAGCCCCATGATGAATATGAGATTGATAATATTGTTTGCAATAATATTGAAAGTGGGTTTGGAAGAGTGTCAACTTTAGATCCCACATATTTGGAGAGTATTCAATCTCGTTAAAGTTTTGATAAAAGTGGGCCTGGAGAGGTACTTTAGTTAATGTTAATCCCACTATTTTGGAAGAGTGTCGACTTTGCATGTAGGTGGATCATGAAGAGAAAGTTTTATATGATAGATATATTGTTGAATTTGATTATGATCCTACATGTAATTATTATGAGAGAGGAAAATATGGTTGTAGAAATTTTTCATGTTACAAAATTACCTCTCGTTATGTTGAGATTGTTATTGTTTCTTTCTTCTTCCTTGCATATGGTAGTTTTTGCTTGCCTTGATAATTTGTTTGCTTGTAAAATCCCTATGCATAGGAAGCATGTTAGACTTAAATTTGTTTGTCACATGTTTAATGATGCTCTCTTCATGTTTCAATTGCTATCTTTCGTGTGAGCTTCATTGAAATCTCAATGCCTAGCTAAAAGGCTTTAAAGAAAAGCGCTTGTTCAGAGACAACCCAATATTTTTAGTTCCTGTTTTTGAATAAATATTTCATCTAGCCTCTGGTTAGATGTGGTTTGTGTTTTAATTAGTGTTTGTGCCAAGTAAGGCCTTTGGGATAGCTTACGGTAATAGTTCATTTGATCCTACTGAAAAATAAAAACTTTTGCGCCCAAAAGATTACTTTTAATTTTTAACAGAAGAGCGATAAAATACCGATTCTTTTTGATGAGGATTAATAAAAAAATTATCTATGACTTCCTAATTTCTCAGAAGTTTTGGAGTTGCAGAAGTATTTGAAATCTCCATATTGCTACAGACTGTTCTATTTTTGACAGATTCTATTTTTCACGTGTTGTTTGCTTATTTTGACGCATCTATGGCTAGTATCGGGGGTATAAACCATGGAAAAGTTAGAATACAGTAGATATTACACAAATATAAATAAAGAATGAGTTCACAACAGTACCAAAAGTGATGGTTTATTTTCTTATACTAACAAAACTTATGAGACTTTCTGTTGGAGTTTTGTGTTGTGAAGTTTTCAAGTTTTGGGTAAGGATTTGATGGAGTATGGAATAAGGAGTGGCAAGAGCCTAAGCTTGGGGATGCCCAAGGCACCCCAAGGTAATATTCAAGGATTTCAAAAAGCCTAAGCTTGGGGATGCCCCGGGAAGGCATCCCCTCTTTCGTCTTCGTCTATCGGTAACTTTACTTAAGGTTATATTTTTATTCACCACATGATATGTGTTTTGCTTGGAGCGTCTTGTATGATTTGAGTCTTTGCTTTTCAGTTTGCCACAATCATCCTTATTGTACACACCTTTTGAGAGAGACACACATGAATCATGATTTATTAGAATGCTCTATGTGCTTCACTTATATTTTTTGAGCTAGGCGAATTTGCTCTAGTGCTTTACTTATATCTTTTAAAGCACGGTGGTGGTTTTATTTTATAAAAATTGATGAACTCTCCTACTTCACTTATATTATTCTGAGTGTCTCTAAAAAGTATGATAATTTGCTTTGGTTATAAAATTAGTCCTAATATGATAGGTATCCAAGAGGGATATAATAAAAACTTTCATATAAAGTGTGAATACTATGAGAATTTTGGTTCCTTATGATTGTTTTGAGATATGAAGATGGTGATATTAAAGTCGTGCTAGTAAGTAGTTGTGAATTTGAGAAATACTTGTGTTAAGGTTTATGAGTCTCGTAGCATACATGTATGGTGAACCGTTATGTAACGAAGTTGGAGCATGAGATGTTTTTTGATTGTCGTCCTTATGAGTGGCGGTCGGGGACGAGCGATGGTCTTTTCCTATCAATCTATCCCCCTAGGAGCATGCGTGTAGTACTTTGTTTCGATGACTAATAGATTTTTGCAATAAGTATGTGAGTTCTTTATGACTAATGTTGAGTCCATGGATTATACGCACTCTCACCTTTCTGCCATTGCTAGCCTCTCTAGTACCGCGCAACTTTCGTCGATACCATAAACCCACCACATATCCTTCCTCAAAACAGCCACCATACCTACCTATTATGGCATTTTCATAGTCATTCCAAGATATATTGCTATGCAACTTTCCACCGTTCCGTTTATTATGACATGCATCATCATTGTCATACTGCTTTGCATGATCATGTAGTTGACATCGTATTTGTGGCAAAGCCACCGTTCATCATTTTTTTATACATGTCACCCTTGATTCATTGCACATCCCGATACACCGCCGGAGGCATTCACATAGAGTCATATTTTTATTCTAGTATCGAGTTGTAAGTAAATAGAAGTATGATGATTTTCATTATTAGAGCATTGTCCCATGTGAGGAAAAAAAGAGAAAGGCCAAATAAAAAAGAGAAGGCCCAAAAAATGAGAGAAAAAAGAGAAGGGACAATGTTACTATCCTTTTTGCCACGCTTGTGCATCAAAGTAGCACCATGATCTTCATGATAGAGAGTCTCCTATGATATCACTTTCATATGCTAGTGAGAATTTTTCATTATAGAACTTCGCTTGTACGGCTTCCTCAAACTCCCTAGGTCTTCATGAGAAAGCAAGTTGGATCCACACCCACTTAGTTTTCTTCTTGAGCTTTCATAAACTTATAGCTCTAGTGCATCCGTTGCATGGCAATCCCTACTCATTCATATTGATATCTATTAATGGGCATCTCCATAGCCCATTGATATGCCTAGTTGATGTGAGATTATCTCTTTCTTTTTGTCTTCTCCACAACCACTGTCTATTCCACCTATAGTGCTATGTCCATGGCTCACGCTTATGTATTGCATGAAAAGTTGAAAAAGTTTGAGAATGTCAAAAGTATGAAATAATTGCTTGGCTTGTCATCGGGGTTGTGCATGATTTGGATATTTTGTGTGATGAAGATGGAGCATAGCCAGACTATATGATTTTGCAGGGATAAGCTTTCTTTGGCCATGTTATTTTGATAAGACATAATTATTTTGTTAGTATGCTTGAAGTATTATTGTTTTTATGTCAATATTAAACTTTTGTTTTGAATATTACCTATCTGAACATTCATGCCACAATAAAAGCGAATTACATGGATAAATATGTTAGGTAGCATTCCACATCAAAAATTCTATTTTTATCATTTACCTACTCGAGGACGAGCAGGAATTAAGCTTGGGGATGCTTGACACGTCTCCAACGTATCTATAATTTTTGATTGTTCCATGCTATTATATTATCTATTTCGGATGTTTTATATGCATTAATATAATATTTTATATGATTTTTGGGACTAACCTATTAACCTAGAGCCCAGTGCCAGTTTCTGCTTTTTCCTTATTTTAGAGTTTTGCAGAAAAGGAATACCAAACGGAGTCCAAACGGAATAAAACTTTCGCCATGATTTTTCTTGGACCAGAAGACACCCAGGAGACTTGGAGTACAAGTCAGAGGAGCCTCAAGGTGGCCACAAGGGTGGAGGGCGCGCCCCCCGACCTTGTGGGCCCCTCGTAGCTCCCCTGACCTAATTCTTTCACCTATATATACTCTTATACCCCAAAAACATCCAGGGAAGCCACGAAGCCACTTTTCCACCGACGCAACCTTCTGTACCCGTGAGATCCCATCTTGGGGCCTTTTCTGACATCTTGCCGGAGGGGAAATCGATCACGGAGGGCTTCTACATCAATACCATTGCCTCTCTAATGAAGCGTGAGTAGTTTACTTCAGACCTACGGGTCCATAGCTAGTAGCTAGATGGCTTCTTCTCTTTCTTTGATTCTCAATAAAAAATTCTCCTCGATGTTCTTAGAGATCTATTCGATGTAACACTCTTTTGCGGTGTGTTTGCCGAGATCCGATGAATTGTGAATTTATGATCAGCTTATCTATGAATATTATTTGAATCTCCTCTAAATTCTTATATGCGTGATTTGATATCTCTGCAAGTCTCTTCGAACTATCGATTTGGTTTGGCCAACTAGATTGGTTTTTCTTGCAATGGGAGAAGTGCTTAGCTTTGGGTTCAATCTTGCGGTGTACTTTCCCAGTGACAGTAGGGGCAGCAAGGCACGTATTGTATTGTTGCCATCGAGGATAAAAAGATGTGGTTTTCATCATATTGCTTGAGTTATTTCCTCTACGTCATGTCATCTTTCTTAAGGCATTACTCCGTTCAATATGAACTTAATACTCTAGATGCATACTGGATAGCGGTTGATGTGTGGAGTAAAAGTAGTAGATGCAGAATCATTTCGGTCTACTTGACACGGACGTGATGCCTATATTCATGATCATTGCCTTAGATATCTATCAATTGCTCGACAGTAATTTGTTCACCCGTCGTAATAGTTTCTATCTTGAGAGAAGCCTCTAGTGAAACATATGGTCCCGGGTCTATTTTACATCATATTACTTTCCCGTCCACTTGCCAATTTTTGTCTCCGTTCCTTTATTTTGAAATCTTTTACTTTCGTTCCATAAACCAAAAATATTACTTTACCGTTTATCCATCTCTATCAGATCTCACTTTACGAATAATCGTGAAGGGATTGACAACCCCTTTATCATGTTGGTTCCAAGTTGGTGTTTGTTTGCGCAGGTATTCGGTGACTTGTTGCGTAGTCTCCTACTAGATTGATACATTGGTTCTCAAAACTGAGAAAATACTTACGCTACTTTGCTGCATCACCCGTTTTTCTTCAAGGGAAAACCAACGCAAACTCAAGAGGTAGCAAGTCACAATTGTGCTTATCCTTGAAGGTTTCCGTGACTCTTTTATTGTGTTAATTCCTAAAGTTGCACGACCGAAGCATTTGAAATTTTAGACCTATATAAGTATATGCAACGTGCTTTACAAAACTGCCTCCAAAGTTTTGGTTAAGTGTCTGAAGTTGCTTTTGCATGTTGTCATCTAAGAGTTTCAAAGTGCTTTTTTGCCTGGCGGATTGAGCACGATAATGCCCTGATTGCTTACGGCTCCCTACATACTATAAGATGTAAACAAGCAAGACAATTTTTCTTTGCCATGAATATTTGTATGATGAAGGCATATGAGTGGAGTTATCTTCATGGCTGCCTCTCCAAGCTTGTCTTTGCTCTGATATGGATCAGCTCGGTGATGAGGTGTATGACCAATGTCAGATATGCTATCAGATTCAATGGTGAGCTTACTGCTCCGGTTGTCCTCTTGAGAGCGATTCGTTAAGGAGACCCAATCAGCCCCTACATGTTTCTTTTGTGTACTTAAGGCATGTCAAGTCTATTAGTTCAGAAGGAGAATTGCCGCTAGCTACTGGTATTAGGAATGGTCGCTCTAGTCCACCCATCTCACATCTCCTTTTTCCTGGCATCTTCTTTGCAAGAAGTGACATGTGTAGTGTGGATGCTTTGGAATCTACCCTAAACCTTTATTGTAATGGGTCTGGTCAGTTGGTCAACAAAGACAAAACCTTATTGTTCTTTGGTCGTGGTTGTCCGGAAGGTGTCAATTAGAGGGTTAAAACCAGATTGGGAATATCAAACGAATCTTCCAATGACACATACCTTGGTTATTTATAAGATTTTTGTTGTTTCTGTGCAAGGCTAGAATATGTAGAGCCCGTATGCGAGAAAAGTTTGGAGATGATAAAAATGTCTTCAACATCAGTTTGCGGCGTTGTAACTTTTTGTCTCCTAAACTTTGGCTATGCGATTTTCTGTCCAGATTCTCAGGTCAGAAGGCCACTGTTCTTATGGTGACATTTTTGCATATCTGGGAGGCATGCACTTATGCCAAGAAAAATTCGGATGCTCCTCATCCTCGATGTACAGTGAAGAAGATCGAAGCTTATGTTTATATGATTCCGCAGCATCTCTACCATCCTGCTGTAGTACTATGCGTAATTTGATCTTTTTGGATCTTAGTCGCTCACGTGTTGAGGTCATTGACAGGGACCACGACGGCCGTTGTGTGGCTGCCTGTAGTGAACCTATTCTGGGTGTTTTGGAACCTGAAATGATGGACGCATTGGCCATTTGAAGAGTTGTCTTTCTGGAGTGTGATGAACAATTTTTTTATGTTATCTTCACCATGGATTGCTTATCATTAGTGCAACGATTGAACTCTCCAATCCAAGATGGATCCTCATTGGCTCGGTTGTTGCAACTGGCGTCTTCACCTCAATGGTCTTCAAGCATATTCTATTAGTATATGTGTTTTTCATTCTGGAGAATAGCGATTCGGTGCCCGCGACCCGTCAAGAAAAAAATTCACAAAAAAACTAGAAAAATTCTAATTTTTTCCCATGGTAGACAATTTATTGCGTGGGGCCCACTCTAAATTTTAAGAAAATTCCTTATTTGACATTATCTTAAAATCTGCTTCCTTATTTGACACTGGATTTTTTTTTCCCTATTTGACACAAGTTCTAAATTTTATTCCTTATATGACATTTTCATTCATTTTGAGCCTAAATGACACCTGAAAAGACTCTTTTGCCCCTCATGTGGTATGTGTGTGGAGGGCAATAGCGCACACACACAGCATCAATGTGAGGGCAGGAGAACACACGCAGCAACACATACACATGCACCAACACACACGCACGCGCACACACACGCAACAACACGCACGCGCACGTGCACACACACACACATGCACGCGCACACACGCAGACAACACATAGGCACGCAACAGCACACACGCGCACGTACACACACTGCAGCACACATGCACACACACATGCAGCGGCAGCACACATGTGCGCGTGCACCCACACACGCAACAACACGCGCGCGCGCACAAATACCGCATGAGGGGCAAAATCGTCTTTTCAGGTGTCATTTAAGCTCAAAATGGACAGAAGTGTCGTATAGGGAATAAAATTTAGGATTAGTGTTAAATAAGGAAGAAAAACTTTTCCAATGTCAAATAAGGAACCGGATTTTAAGACTGTCAAATAAGGAATTTTCTCCCAAATTTTAGCTCATTTAGACATCTGACTAACTCTCAGCAAAAAAGACAAATCGGGTCAAAACAATACATGAACAATAAACTGTTTTACAAATCCGAATTTGTTTTTTTTTGCTGAGAGTTGCTCAGTTGCTCAAATGATTTGAAAATTGGAGCGGACCTCACGCATCAAATTTTTCCACCATGGGAAAAAATAGATTTTTTTGAATTTTTCTAGTTTTTATTTTGATTTTTTATTCAACGCAGGTGCAGATGAGCCCGGGCTCAGAAAAGGATTTTCTTTATAATGTTGTCAATTGATCAATAAAGTGCCCACGTTAAAAAAAGGATTGTGGGCCAGGCCGGGAGTTAGATCGAGCCAATATAATTGGGCACAATTGGCTGGGAACGGTTTATACACAAGACTATAGGAGAACGCCTCTACAACGCTTAATGGGCTACTTCGCGTAACAGCGCTCACACTTTGTCTGCATGGGTCCGCACAATAATAATCGATCGCTCCTCCTCCACACTCGCTCGCCCGCTTGCTCAGGTAGTTTTCTTGGCTCAAATTTTCCTACAGGGTTGGTCTGCCGTCTAGGTAAAAAAGGATCGCTTTTTTTATTTTGAAAAAGTTTGCGAATTTGAAAATTGTTCATGGAATTCAAAGATTCATGAAAATGCAAAAGGTTCAGGAATTTTTAAAATGACACAAATTTGAAAAGTTCACAAATTCGAAAATTGTTCACAAAATTCACAAAAAGTTCATGAATTTGAAATAATTAACAAAATGCAAAAATGTTCATGTATTCAAAAAAAGATCACGAATTTGAAAAAAATCACAAAAATGAAAAGGTTTGTGATTTTGAAAATTGTTACGATTTTAAAAAAAGTCAATGAATTTGAAAAAAATGAAATTTGAAAACCAAAAATATAATAATGAAAAACAGTACAAAAACCTGGAAAAAACAAAGATAAAACCGGCCAAAAGCTTATAGAAGCTTTACATGAACCAGAGGGAACCACAGGTTACAGCAATACAGCGCCAAATAGGGTGTCGCAGATTATACACCTTAGTGAATGGGATGCAGACCAGCGGCCCAGATTCCGTGCCCACTGAGTGTCGTGCACAAGAATGATTATTCGGATAACTGACTGTTTTATGTACTTACTGCCTTTTACACGGTGGCAACGGCTATCAACCCAATTCCATGTATATATGTTCATGCATTTATCCACTTTGCATGTGCTAGCCTCTTTCTTTTTTCATGCAAGCTTCTCCCAACATGAAATGCTTGTCACATGCCACAAAAAGGCCACGTGGTTAAAATGCCAAGTAGATCATAAACGACATGCTCAATTCAACAATTTTAGATACAACACAAAGATACAAGCCACTAGGACAGTTATACAGTACCTAGCTATAACTTAATTAGATACAAATGCACTGAGACTGTCGTAAGTGTCACATATTTAGATGTTTTAATCAGCTTGCCCTATTGGCTTTCCCACAGTAGTGCCAAATAGGAAGTAGAACTGGCAACCGAAGCAGGCACTGGAATCGTCTGGAAGCATCGCTATTCACCAGAACTGAAATGAATGACAGTTCTTTCGAGAGGGAGACTAAAACCTACTGTTATACATTTTAGGTTTTCCTTTCAACCGTGTCATTTTGGTGCAAACCTGCAGCACTATCTGAAGTAGGACCACTAACATGATAAGAATAGGACTGGCATACTATGTACCTGAAAGTGCATCCTTCAGAGATTCAGCATACAGACGTCACGTTTTCAGTTAGAGGGTCAGGTTCCGCGAGGCATGCATCCATGTGCTCGGATATCAGACCGGTCAGAGCTTGGATTAAAGACTGCGGATCAAATATGACACCCACCTTCGTGTCGCGTACAGATTTCACGGTTAACTGCAACATACGACAGCGAAATGACTGATTTTAGTAAAAGCGTAGTGACTACAGAAGCTTGTGACCAATGCCATACAGGTCAAGGATCCAAGACAAAGCAGCAAGTAGAGAATTAGGCATCAACATCAGTCATGATTACGGTAAGGTCTAAGGGGACTATGACAGTTTTTATGGCATAAAAGTTTGTAATGTTGTGATTCTAAAGTAAGCTTGTTTAACCAGGTTTATCTAAAAAAGCTGCAACATGAAACAGTGTAAAATCTGCATCAATTACCATTATTTAAGCAACAATGAACTTATAATCTGATCTAGATTCTGTTTTACATAATGGGGATGAAGATCTATAGGTGCAACTGGATTGTGCGATGAAAATCCCAAGCAGCATGGAAACAAATTAAAAACTAGTGTACCAACAGGTTCCAAAGTGGGAAACAGTGTAAAATCTGCATCAATTACCATTATTGAAGCAATAATGAACTTATAATCTGATCTAGATTCTGTTTTACATAATGGGGATGAAGATCTATAGGTGCAACTGGATTGTGCGATGAAAATCCCAAGCAGCATGGAAACAAATTAAAAACTAGTGCTCGTTGAACTCCTTCTCGGCAGCCACCCTCGCCGCTTCGTACTCCTTATGCTCATTGAACTCCTTCTCCGCAAGCCACTTCTTTACATGCTCATCCAAGAGGGTTTCGTCTGCCAACATGATCTTCGCATCCTCCGCGTCCCATGCGAGTTGCAACCTCTCCTTCTCAAGCTCAATCTCAACAAATTTCTTAGCCTTCTCGAGCTCCCATTTGATCGCCGCTTCTTACTTCTCCAACTCGATCTTCTCCCTCTCAATTTCCAGCTTCTTCTCCACCCTCTTCCGGTCCCCATCCATCTTCTCCTTTTGCGCATCCAACATGAGCTTCTACCTCTCCTCTTTCTTGTTCTCCCTCGCCGAAAAAATGCCGGCCCATGTGGAGGACATTTTTGTAGCCGCGCCGTCACAGGAGGACCTTGCCTTCTCCCACTTGTTTCCCGTGACTTGTTGCTTATCCTTTGGCACGATGGCTCTCCCATTCTCGACAACAATATCGTCCTCTTCATCGTCCAACCCAATAGATTGGTGGGAGCTTGAGCCATCATTCCTCTTCTTGCCGGCCTTGAGATCGGCCACAAGTTGTGTCCACTTTGGCACTCCATTCGATATGATCCAACAATGGCTAAAAGCAAACGGCTTCTCCGTTTCGTGATACAAAGTGGCCGCCACCACCGTCTATCAAACATATGTATGAGCACAAGAATGCAAGCATATGCAAATGATGACGAAATGAAGCAATTAAGCTTGCGTGAGTTGCCACTCCCGTCCCACTTTGAGGGCGTTTGGTTACTTGTGAGTAGTAGTCGACGTACTTGTTCACTTCCCCTTGAATGATCCCCCATCGATGTTGGAGAGATGCCACATTGCAGTTGGTCACGATAGGATGCGGCTCCCCATATTCCTTTTGTTCGTGATACTCCATCTAAATCTTCTCCCAATACTTGTTCCCTATTCGCTCAGTGCCGCAAATTGGATCCATTGTTGTGGCCAACCAAGCTTTGACCAACAAGATGTCCTCAAAAGTTGAGAATGCCGGACCTCTTGTCTTCGTCGTCTTTCCCTTCTTCTTCTTGCTCGGATTGGGATCAGATGTTGTCCCAATTTCAAATGCGGTGCCCCCCAATTCGTACTCCATTTGAATCAGACCTTGATTGTCATTGATCATGTCCGACAGGAACACCTCCTAAATGATCATGGTTTGCAAGCATTCATCATGTCTGAAATGAACTAGCGGTCTACGCAAAACACTGAACATGCCATATGCAAAGTTGATCGGACAGGAGCAACAAAAACATACTGACTCTTGTTGTGTCATTCCGTCAAACAGGTTGTGGGCAGCCCGGGAGCCGCCGGTTCCCGTGCTCATCTGAGCCCGAACGAGCTGCGGCGAGTGATTACGTCCACCGCCAGCATCTGCCTGGGCAGAAAGCTCTCCGGAATGCCCCAACCAGCTGTCAGATCCTCCTCTGTCCCAACGTGGTCTGACAACGCAATCCGCGTTGGCGGATGGATGGATGGGGTGCTGGGTTCCGGGCGCGGCGGAGGCGACGGCTGCTCGTCCATGTCCGCATCTCCCTACGCCGCCGCCGCCACTTCCCTCTCTCGCTACAGGCGTCGCCGCATCTTCCGGGCGATGTTCTCCGGCTTGCAAGATGAAGCCGAGGACGGGACGCCGACGGACAAGGCGAACGCAGTCTCTGTCACGGCGATCTGGGATGGGTTGGACGACATCTTAGGCGGCGAATCGGGACCGGCGGTGAGGATGGGGAGCAAGGGTGGCGGACAGCGAGGGTGTGGGTGCGGGAAAGGTAGGAGGGAGGCAGAAGGAGGAAAGGTTTGGTGGATTTGGTGCAAATTATGGTGGGGTAGGGCTGTTGGGTCCGACGTGGCGGACGCGCCCGGGCGCACTCGGGCGCCCCCATATCCGCCCCATATTTGGGCTGGATCTGAGGGGTGCCGGTCAGCCCGGGCGTTTGAGGCCCGTTTAAGGAGCCCATCTGGGTCGCATTTTTGTGACCGGTCACTGACCGGGCCGTCCGCCCGGGCGTTTGAGGCGGGTTTGGGGCGCCCGGCTGTAGATGCTCTAACTAGTTGGTGCCTTCATTCACAAGGTTGTTAATTTAGAACGCAAATAGGGGAGAAATCCTACTAAGCATGGTAATTCTGTAAAAAAATCAATAAGCACCATTGCAGCCAATAGAATAGAACTACATACCACATGAAAAATTCCTTTAGATGCCAAATTTTCAACATCTAAAGGAATTTGGCCTCCTTCAGGAACCAATATGGCATTAACATAGTCTTTGGGCTGCACATAACAATAAAAAAATTATGCAGGGAAATATTATCCACTAGCATTAAGAATTAATATCCACATTCAGAACAGAATGCTTGCATGCTCAATAACTACGTATCAAATAGCATTACGCTCAATTACAATCATCATACGATGAATTATTTTTAAAAGCATTGTCACAAACTTACATGATACTTTAGACTTTTGTCAGGATCACCATATGTCCGATTTAGAGAATCCGTAATTGCAGTCACAAAGCCAGAAGCAGACAGCCCAATAGTTTCTCTATCATGTGATCCATTTAAAAGAAGTACCTTCAATTTGAAAATATTTTGGTGAGAGCAATAATAAGAGCTAGAAACTCTATGGACTGCAAGAAATTAAAAAGACATAAAAAGAGCAAAAATCCACCAGTTCATCACTTCTCCCTGAGCCGCCACACACAACGATTCACCCCGAGCCGCCATATGCAGAGCCACGGGTACGTCTCTCCCTCGACTCAACATGGTATCAGATGCCGGCGACAGCGGGGCCTGAGGACACGCCAATGTTTTTAAGGCAGTAAGGCGAGGCAAGGCGCTGAGGGCGCCTCACCGCCTAAGCGCTAAGGCATAAGGCAAGGCGGACGCAGCAGCAGAATAGAGTAGAATTTGGTAGCAACTAGGCATACACACCTTGCAGTTGCTGCTAGTTGTGAGGGACTGAGCAGAGCACTAAGCAAAGGAGCATAGTTGGCTAGCTGCGTAACATAGCAGGCACAAGCAGAGGAGCATAGCTGGACAACTAGCATGCTACATAACAGAGAAGAGGAGGAGATCTGCCGGAGAGGAGGGGGAGGATCTGCCTGAAAGGAAGGGGGATGCTGCCGGAGAGGACTGAGGAAGAGGGGGGGAAGCTCACGCCAAAGGTGGGGTTGGGGAAAAACTGGAACTAGTTCGATCTCTCTCCCCCTGCTCGTAACTGTTGGCGCCCAGAATTCTGGTTCCTGCCCTTCTCTTCCCGCCCATAATCTGTTTCCCGCCTGAAGCCCCAGCTTTGCCTGAGGCGTCCTGATTAGCTGCTGCGCAAGAGGAAGGAGAAGTGCTGAAGTGATGTGGTGCTGCTGATTTGCTTCTACTGCTACTGATTGCAAGGGGAGAGGAGGAAGCACTGAGGCTGCTGCTGGAACTACTGTGGAGGCGTTGCTGCTGCTGTGTGTAGCTGGTCAGGAAAATGGGTGAACCAAAAGGCCTTGCTGAGTCTGTCGAGAAGCCCACTCTGTTCCTCGCGGGCTCGAACTCTGGTACCATCATTCCTCGACAGGAAGCGGCTCAGAAGATCTGAGTTGTCGCCCACGGACATCAAGCCTGAGGTGACTACCAATTATCTGAGCTGGGCTCGGAGGGCATTGCTGGTTGTGGAGCAGAAGGAGCTTGATGGGCACTTGTTATTACTGTTGAAGAACCAGGAGACAAGACTAGTGCGGAGGGAAAGAGGTGGAAGGTCATCAACTCTATGCTTATTGGGTGGTCGTTGAACTCGATGGTGCCCTCCATTGGACGCTCTCATACGGAAGACTCTGTCCACCCAGTACTCTGGCAAGGGCAATGTCATGCTCATTGCTCAGATTGATGGGAAGACTAGTCGGTTGCGCCTAGGTGACATGTCAGTGATATCATATGTGGCAGAGCTGCAGGCTTTGTAAGCAGACCAGGATAACTGTGATCCTCTGGAACTCTGATGCGGCTTGCATCGAGTCAGGGCACAAGTGAATGGCATGCAGGCGTGTGGTGGAACTTTTGGAGGGGCTCAAAGGTTGCTTTGATGGCAGGAAGGCATCCCTGCTGCACCAAACTCTCTTGCCTACTATTGATGAGGCTATTGCAGCGATGACTCAAGAGGAGGCGTGGCTATCTCTTGAGCAAGCAAACTTGGAGGTTGTGCCGGATTTGGCATTTGGAGTCACTAAGCGCACCTGTGGGGAAGTAGGTCACCTGAAGTGGGGACTGTCCAACTTGTGGCAGAGGCAGGGAATCAGAGGGGGGAGTGGCAGAGGCAGGACTGCTAGAGGTGGAGGTGGATACTCGGGGAACTCAAGGGATCAGACTACTATGGGCAGAGGTGGATACTCGGGAAACTCAGGGGTCGGAGGGCACACGTGGCAGTTGAAGAGGACAATTGGCCTATGGAGACTTTGCTCACTGGGCCTCCACTAATGACGGTAATCCTGAAAAGGCATCTCTTGCTACTAGTGAGAATGATTCAAAATGGGTTCTAGACTCTGGAGCATCTAAGCATGTTGCGGATAAATTCTGTGTGTTTGAGTCTTACAATAAGCAGCCTCCTACTCACAAGGGCACTACACAAATTGCCGATGGTACAAAATAGCCTGGTCGTAGGGGTTGACGCAGTAAAGTGCACTTCGACCATCTCCTTATCCTCGGTTTTACGTGTGTCAGCTTTTCCTGTCTATTTGGTCTCTTCGAGGGCTCTGATTGATCAAATAGACTGTTGTGTGACTCTAGACAAGTTCGGTTGTTTGATTCAGGACGGCCAGATGAGCCAGACGGCTGAGACTGGCACCAGGCATAGGGGGCTCTGGTGTGTGGACCAGGGGGTGCAGCTTGGTGTGTGTTGCGACCATGGAGGACAAGGAGAAGCAGACGATGATCCATCACTGTAGGATGGGACATGTATCTTTGATAAGATGAGTAGAATATTTCCAGATGTTATGTGTGGAATAGGCAAGGCAAGTTGACATGTGACACTTGCGAATATGCTAAACACACGAGATTTATGCTTATTCATTCGGATGTCTGGTGTCGGTGAATGGAATGAAATATTTTGTTACCTTTATCGACTGTTATGACTTGGATTTATTTGATGTGTCACAAGGATGAGGTGCTTAGCTGTTTTTAGAACTTCCACGCCGATGTGAAAAATCAGTTTCACATGCAGGTGATCAAGATTGAATATGGCATGGAGTATGTGAACAACACCTTTGGGCGCTTCTTGTCTGACCAAGGTATTCTTCATGAAACATGGTGTCCTGATACCCCCTCCCCAAAACGGTGTGGCAGAGCGAAAGAATCTTCATGTTTTGTAAGTAGCTCGCTCGCTCATGTACACGATGAATGTGCCCGAGTTCTTGTGGAGTGAAGGAGTCATGCCACCCACATACTCGATCAACCGGACACCTTCCAGGATACTAGGTATGAAATCCCCAAGTGAGTTGTTTGTAAAAAATAAGTTTGCCGTCCCTCCAGAAGTTATTTGGCAGTACTTGTTTTGTTCGGGATGATAGACCATCTGTTGGGAAATTGGGCCCACAGGCAATGAAATGTGTTTTTATGGGTTATTCCTCTAGTCAGCAGGGGTATAAGTGTTGGAGTCCCTCTGCGAAACGCATGTTTGTAAGTATGTGTAACATCCCAATTTTCCTAAATTAGGGTGTTAATAGATCATTCATATGCATCTCATATTTTTTCCATGCATTATTTGCTTTTTCTGAAATATTCAAATCATTATGCAACTAAAGGCAATTTATTGAAGCGGAGATAACATGACTTCTCCCCTGTTATTAAAAATGTTCATAATGTGCAGAATATTATTTCCAGTTCATTTGATAAGTTCTGGTATTTTTCTTTATTCAGAATATTTTATTTGAGTGTTTTGTTATTGTTTTGTGTGGCCTAATGCATAAAATGACTTTTGAAAATTTGCATTAGGTGAGGAACTAGTGTTCCTGTAGTTTATAGCTGTAGGGCTATTTTGACTGTGTGTCTAGGTATTTTTATTTAGAATTTATATTGTGTATATTTTTTTGTTCTGCTGCTGTCTTTATTTTAAAAAAAAACACCAGCCAGCCAGCGCGCAGCGCAGAGCACTGCACGGCCCAGCAGCCAACCCCGCGGCCCAGCTCCCACCGCTGCAGCCCACCTAACCGTGAAGCGGTAAGCACAGAGACTCAAATCCTTCGAGGTTTGGTCGTTACAGATGGTATCAGAGCAGTGTGTTGATTGTAGGACGTGACCCTAGAAAATGGATTAGAAAGCCATAGGAGTGAAAATTATTTTATAAAACTAGCTATACTTCTTGCTGTTTATTAGTTAACCCCTGAAGTATCTTGAACAGTTAAGTAGGAACTAGTGCTGAGACCATCATTCATGCTTGTTTTATATTGCAATGTTATCGTGTTAGCGTATCTGATTATGCCCACTTTCGTGGTATGAAGATACTAGATTGTTTGCTTGATTGGTAGTTGTTTGTTAAATTGCTTAGTGTCGAAATTATATATATATATATATATATATATAATATTATTATATTGTTTGTTGTTTGTTTGTTGGTGTTATTCGTTGTTGTGTTTTATTGCCTTCATCATATTATGCATATGAGTAGAATATATTTATATACTAGCAAGATGCCCATGCCTTGCACGGAACATCAAGGTGCATTTATATGAGTAGTTTATCTTGTGAGAGAAAAGGATGAACAAGGAAAGGCCTTATTTGCAAATATAGAGAGGGGTGTGGGTATCTTTTTGCAAAATTGCCATAGTTTCCTTCCTATCCGTCAGATATAAATCGGACGGCCTATATTGCAGGATGGCAGGCACACCATCATCACCAACTCTGTTTTTTATAAGAGTAGAGATACATAGTCTTTGGCCCTATTATATCTATAACTCATCTATTCTTGCCCACCAGATGCCGCCGAGGCGTGATACTAGACGCAATGGTTCAGGAGGAGTACCAGGACGGCTCATCACGGATAATATCCTGCTTGCTTATGAGTGCACACATTATATGCAAAACAAGCGAACTGGGAAGGAAGGGTATGCAACAGTCAAGCTTGATATGAGTAAGGCCTACGACCGGGTGGAGTGGAGGTTCTTGGAAAAAATGATGGAAAAATGGGTTTTGATAAAAGATGGATCGAGAGGATCATGTTGTGCATTTCATCAGTGGCGTATAAGGTAAAAGTGAATGGGTCCTATACTGATGTGATCATCCCAGAGAGAGGATTAAGGCAGGGCCCCATACCTATTTCTGTTGTGTGCTGAAGGGTTTTCCTCGCTGTTGAATAAAGCCGATGCGGATGGTAGTCTGAAGGGTATACAGTTATGTAGTGCTGCCCCAAGTCTCAACCATTTGTTGTTTGCAGATGATTCGTTGGTACTGATGAAAGCCAAGGGCGAATGTGCCACAACTCTGCAACACATACTTGACCTATATGAGAATTGCTCGGGACAGACAATTAACTTTGATAAGTCTTCTGTGATGTTTAGTAAAAGCACGAGGAGTGCGGACAGACATGAGGTGTTAAATGTGCTGCACATCCGAGGCGAGACGAAGAATGAAAAATACCTAGGACTCCCTGTTTATGTTGGTGCTGCAAGATCAAAAGTCTTTGAATATCTTAAAGATAGAATTTGGAAGAGAATCCAAGGCTGGATTGAGAGACTACTTTCAAGGGCGGCGAAGGATGTCTTAATCAAAGCTTGTGCACAAGCTATACCCACTTTTGCCATGTCCTGCTTCAACCTGACAAAAACATTATGCGAACAAATGGGATCCATGATCTGTAGATATTGGTGGGCTCAGCAAGATGATATGAAGAAGGTCCACTGGTTGAGCTGGGAGCTACTGACTAGACCGAAGAGCAGGGGCGGCCTTGGGTTTCGAGACCTACACGGATTTAACTTAGCCATGCTGGCCCGGCAGGCATGGCGGATGCTCACAGTCCCTGACTACTTGTGCGCTCGGGTCCTGAAAGCCAAGTACTACCAGTCTACTTCCATTTTGGAAGCTGAACCGAAGCCGGGGATTTCCTATACCTGGCGAAGTATATTGAAGGGAGTGGAACTGTTGAGAGAAAGTGTCATATGGAGGGTCGGAGATGGAACAAACATAAACATGTGGACTGACCCATGGATTGCTAGGGACGGGACACAGCGACCTCGGACACCTCGTGGGAACTGTGTGCTTACTAAAGTAGCAGATCTCATTGACCCTGCTACGATGACATGGGATGAGGATCTCGTTCGAGATATCTTCTGGGCTGAGGATGCTAATATAATTCTTGCTACGCCAATCAGGGAAGATTTTGAGGACTATCATGCATGGCACTATGATGGGAAGGGTCAATTCTCTGTTAAATCTGCATACCAAGTGTACGTCAAAGGACGTGATGATGTGGCGGTGCCAACCTCTGCTGAACCAGTGCAAGAGGATGTTGATTGGAAAAAAATCTGGGCAGTGCCCTGTCAGCCCAAGGTGCAGCAGTTCCTCTGGCGCCTTGCACACAACAGCCTACCAGTAAAGATGAACATCCGGCGAAGGGGAATAGAATGTGAAACTCTGTGTGTGTGCTGTCAGAGACTTGATGAGGACGGAAGCCATCTTTTTCTTAGATGTAAGGAGGTTAAAAAACTATGGAGAGAGGCGCAACTGGAGAACATCAGGCAGCGGCTTTGTGAGTGCAGGAATGCGCGGGAGGTGGTACAACAAGTGATCACACTACGTGAAGAAGAACAGTCACTGGTCGCTTGCATGCTTTGGAAATGGTGGGATCGTAGAAATAAACTAAATAAAGGGGAGAAGGTGTGTCCGGTAGAAATAGCAGCAGTGCAAGCGAGGTGCTGGTCCCAGGAATATGTGCAAATCAATGGGAAAGAGCCCAAGGGAGGGGTCGAAAGGAAAGAGTGCAGATGGACTAGACCTGTGGGTGATCAGCTCAAGATTAACATTGATGGTGCGTTTCAGGGGAGTGTGGGAACTGGTGGGTGGGGGTTTGTGATCCGTGATAGCAGGGGAGATGCTGTTGGTGCGGGAGCGGGGAAAATCGCGCATGCGATCAGTGCCGTACAGACTGAAGCTGAAGCTTGTTTTTGGGCATTGGTGGCCGCTGCAGACTGGGGCATCTCTAATGCGGTTGTTGAATCAGACTGCCAGATTCTCTTGCAGGCTGTGCAAGGCACTGACCATGACCGTGCTCCTGAGGGAGTCATCTATAGAGACATTCGTCAGTTCGTGCGTCTAAACTTCGTTTCCTTACAGTTTCTGTTTGTCCCACGAGAATGTAATAAAGTCGCTCATGCCATGGCGGCGATGGGATGTACTGGCCAAGAGCCCTACCGGATGTGGTTGGGGGCCGTGCCGAACAATGTCTCTGTCCTGACGGCCAGCGATGTTGCTGCGCCAGGTTGAGTAATGGAAACGTAGATTTCCACTCTCAAAAAAAAAGGAGGAGACAACAATGGCAATGACGTGCCGCCATACATACAGCAGGTTATTGAGGGGCAAGCTCAGTTGATCCAATTGCTTGCTCAGAACCAGAACAATAACAACAACAATCCGCCGCCACCACCATCAGTGGATATGCTTACCAGGTTCTTGAGGTTGAATCCTCAGAGATTCTCCAGTTCCCCTGAACCTATTGTGGCTGATGATTGGCTCTGTGCAGTCAATAGGAACCTGGAGACGGTTGGATGCACTGATGCAGAGAGGGTGAGGTTTGCCTCACATTTGTTGGAAGGTCCTGCCGCAGCTTGGTGGGACAACTACTTGGTCACTTATCCCATTGCTACTATCACATGGCCTCAGTTTCAGGATGCTTTCCGTGCTGCACATGTGTCTGCTGGTGCTATGAGTCTGAAAAAGGAGTTTTGCAGCTTACGCCAGGGAGGTCGCACAGTTAATGCGTATGTGGAGGAATTTAATAATCTTGCACGTTATGCTCCTAATGATGTTAACACTGATGCAGCTAGGCAAGAGAAATTCTTGGAGGGCCTAAATGATGAGTTGAGCCTTCAGTTGACAGTGGCCACTTTTAGGAATTGCCAGGATTTGATTGATAAGGCTATTGTGCTGGAGGGAAAGCAACAGGCCATAGAGAATCGCAAGAGGAAGTACAACAACAATAACAGATATAATTCAGGACCACAGCAGAAGCCACGCACTTCATATCATGGTAATGGAGATAATGGGCATAATCATCATGGAGGTAATGGACATAATCATCATGGAGGGAATGGCCACCATCATCACAATGGGCACAAGAGTAACAGTGGCAATGGTAGAGGTAATGGTAATGGTAATGGTAATGGAGGAAATAATAACCAGAGCCTCCAGAGTATGCCTGTGCAGAGGGATATTAGCCAGGTTCAGTGCTATAAGTGTAGGCAGATGGGCCACTACTCCAATGCTTGTCCAGAGAGCAAGAATGGTAATGGGAATTCAGGAGTCAGCAAGCCAAACCCCTTCCAAACGGGTCATGTCAACCATGTTAATGTTGAGGAGGTCTATAATGAACCTAACGCAGTGATTGGTAAGTTCTTGATTAATTCAGTACCTGCACTTGTTCTTTTTTATACTGGTGCATCGCATTCATTTATTTCAAGGGTATTTGTTGATAAACATGGATTGCCAACCAAAACCCTTAGTATGCCTATTAGAGCGAGTTCCCCACGAGCTGAGATGATAGCAGGTGTTGGCTGCCATCAGTTGACTTTGTCTATTGGGAAGCATGTTTTTCCTACAGATTTGATTATATTGAAGTCACAAGGTCTGGATATTATTTTGGGTATGGACTGGATGATCAAATATCAAGGTATTATTGATTGTGCCAGTCGATCTATTACTCTCAGCGCACTAGAAGGGAAGAGGATCAAATATGTATGTAAGTATAAGCGTAATCAGGTACAAGTGAACTCTCTTAAGGGGGCTAGCGTGGAAGAGGTGCCGGTTGTGAGAGATTATCCAGATGTGTTTCCAGAGGAGTTGTCAGGTACGCCACCAGATAGAGATATTGAGTTTCTTATTGATTTAATACCAGGCACTGGACCTATTGCAAAGAGACCATATAGAATGCCTCCTCAAGAGTTGGAGGAATTGAAGAAGCAGATAAGAGAATTGCAGGCACAAGGATATATTCGCCCAAGTTCATCACCTTGGGGAGCTCCAGTTTTGTTTGTGGAGAAGAAGGATGGGACCTTGAGGATGTGTGTTGATTATCGTTCTCTGAATGAGGCAACCATTAAGAATAAGTATCCTTTGCCTATGATAAATGATCTATTTGACCAGTTGGAGGGAGCTACTGTGTTTTCTAAGATTGATCTTCGTTCTGGTTATCATCAGTTGAAGATTCGTGAGCAAGATATTCCAAAGACTGCTTTTACTACGAGGTATGGGTTGTATGAATATCATGTTATGTCATTTGGATTGACAAACGCTCCTGATGATATATTGGTGTTCTTGGAGTTCTTGGATATGATGAACAAGGTATTTATGGAGTTCTTGGATAAATTTGTGGTTGTTTTCATTGATGATATATTGGTGTTCTCCAAGAATAAGCAAGAGCATGAGGTGCATCTGCGTTTGGTATTGGAGAAATTGAGGGAACATCAGCTATATGCCAAGTTCAGCAAATGTGAGTTTTGGCTGGATGAAGTAGCGTTCCTTGGACATGTTGTGTCAGATAATGGAGTTGCAGTTAATCCATTTAAGGTTGCTGCAGTTACAGAGTGGGAGACACCCACGACAGTTGGAGAGATTCGCAGCTTTTTGGGCCTTGCGGGTTATTACAGGAGGTTTATTGGGAACTTTTTCAAAATTGCAAAGCCTATGACTGAATTGTTGAAGAAAGAGAAGAAATTTGTTTGGACTGACCCATTTGTTGCAAAACCTATGACTGAATTGCAAAGCCTATGTCCCATTGGGTAACATGATCCGACCCATTTTAATACTAAATTCTGCATAAAATAGGGAGTAGTAATACAATAAAATATTTTCAAATAGCATCATTTAGCGGTAGAAATTTTTAGTATATTAGGATGTCTAGATTTTATTTGTTCAAAGGAAAACAAGGCATATTTCTATTTCTATCATCAAATAAAATCTAGAAATATGAAGCTAAATTTTTGTAACTCTAGAAATGTTCAAAGATCTTCGCGTACTACCGGCCTAAAAGCCTTATTCACCTAGTGGCAAAGATCTTCGCCAAAGTGTTGTCCCTACGACTCGCCCCGAAGCTGGACAACCTTGTGAACCGGAGCCAAAATGCGTTCATCGCCGGCAGGAGCCTCCACGACAACTTCATTCTAGTCAAGTAATCGGCCCGGCTTCTCCACCAGTTGGGTGCCCCGCGAGTCTTGCTCAAGCTTGACCTTGCGCGGGCCTTCGACTCCCTGGCTTGGCCCTTCCTCATGGAGACCCTGCGCCAATATGGCTTCGGAAATAGATTTATGGAGTGGATCGCCATCCTCCTATCTTCGGCAAGCACACGTATACTGATGAACGGTGAGCCAGGGCCACCTATCTAGCACCGCAAGGGGCTCCGGCAGAGTGATCCTGTGTCACCACAGCTTTTTGTGCTCGCCGTTGACATCTTGGGCAGCCTCATCAAGCACGCTATTGACATGGGAGTCATGGCGCGGCTACACCCGAGGCGCTCCATTCCCACTGTGTCGCTGTACGCGGACAACGTGGTGCTATTCTGCCACTGCTCGCCCAGTGACATCATCGCCGTGCGTGAGGTCCTGACGCTCTTCGGCCGCGCTTCCGGCCTAATGGTGAACTACGCCAAGAGCTCCGCCTCGCTGCTGCACTGTGACACGGACGAGGCGACAGCAGCACTTGCGCACCTAGGCTGCCCCATCGTCAACTTGCCGATCACATACCTCGGGATCCCCCTCACGGTAGGTCGACCAACTGCTGCCCAACTGGAGCCCCTAGTTGATGGGATTGCCGGCCGGCTCCCTGCTTGGAAGGCCAACCTGATGAACAAGCCTGGGCGGCTTGCGCTGGTGAAGTCTGTGCTGAGCGCCATCTCCATGCATCAACTACTCGCCTACGCGCCGCCAAAGAAGACGCTTCGTCAAATTGAGAAGATTGAGCATGGCTTCTTGTGGGCCGGCCGCGCTGCCGCTAATGGAGGCCACTGCCATGTCAACTGGCGCCGTGTTTGCCGCCCCATATCGCACGGAGGCCTAGGAGTCCAGGACCTGGAGCGCGCTGGCCTTGCTCTACGGCTATGATGGCTATGGTTCTCGCACACTGACCATGAGCGCACCTGGAATGGCCTGGACCTACAATTCTTTGCCGAGGAGCGAGCGCTCTTCTTCGCGTCCACCACAATGACCCTCGGAAACGGAACAACGGCATATTTCTGGGAAGACCGCTGGATAAATGACAATCCATTTGTGAGATCGCCCCGGCACTTTACAAGTGCATACCCAAACACCAGCGCAAAATCCGGACCGCCGCTGAAGGACTGCAAGGCCATAGCTGGGCCAGGGACATTCATGGGACCTTGGGCATACACGAGATTGGCCAGTACCTTCAAGTCTGGCTGGCAATCAAGCATATCACGCTCTCGGACACCCCTGATCAGCTAGTTTGGAGATGGACGGCCTCCGGTATATACTCTGCTAGCTCATGCTATCTTGCCACCTTCCAGGGATCCATGACTTGCTTCTCGTGGAAGCTCATATGGAAGAATTGGGCGCCGCCAAGAGTGAAGTTTTTCCACTGGTTGGCCAACCAAGACCGGTACTGGACGGCCGACCGCTTGGCTCGACGCGGTCTCCAGCACCAGCCACGATGCCCACTCTGTGACCAGGCTCCCGAGACGATGCGGCACCTCCTCTTGGAGTGTCCCTTCGCCAGGCAGACTTGGCACGAAATCCTATCCTGGCTATGGATGACCACTACAGGGCCAAGCCACGAAGATTCACTCATGGACTGGTGGCTGCAGGCAAGGCAAAACACGCCAACACTGATGCGTAAGGGCCTAGCCTCCATTGCTCTGTTGACACCATGGATGATCTGGAAACAGCGCAACGAATGCATCTTTGAGGGCGCCCAACCCCTGGTTCAGGTCCTGGTCTCGAAGATCAAAGAGGAAGCCGAGCAGTGGGCAAGAGCGGGCGCCCACGGCCTACGCGTCATTCTGCCGCCCACCTGGGACGTGCACTAGTTTCGCTGATCCTAATTTGTAACTGACCTCTTAGGAGGATTGTATCAAAACTCTACCTTTTCAATGCAATGAAATGCAAAAGCCCTTTGCATTTTCTCAAAAAAAAAATGTTCAAAGAAAAACAAATGAAATATTAGTAATACAATAAAATCCAGAAGTATTGATCATAAATGTCTAGATTTAGTATATTTGTAACTTCAGAACAAATGGAATTTTGGTTAATACCTAATTTTTTTCGGATAAACGCAAGGCTAACATCCCTAGCAAAGGCATATGCTATCGACTATCGTAATGGCATAATACAACATATGCAACCAAACTTGGGTCGACCCGCTTGTCCCGACGGGCCAATGATGACTGGCTTCTTTGGCCCAGTTTGCGTATGAAGCCGACCCAAGACCCATTGGCCTTGAAATTTTGGGCTGGATCAATGTCCCAATGGGTATTGTCAGCTCATTCCCATCTTGAAGCTCATCGGACATAGTGGAACTGCCCATAGCGTTGCGAAAGGGAACACATGAAGCGGCAAGGAAGGCTCTACCATGGGATGATGCTTGTGATCACCATGACATTGGCAATTTTGTGTCTTATGAGGCTTTGTTTCTTTCCTATAGAGTGTTGCCTCTCTACAAACTGTGTCAACCCCAAAGGGTTGGAAGGCTGCAAAGCAAAATCCAAAGTGGCGTGAATCATGATAGAGGAGTTGGAAGCACTGAAGAAAAACAAGACGTGGGTGCCAACCACATTGCCAGCAGAAAATTAAGCAGTGAATTGTAACAGGATCTATACCGTGAAGCAGAATCCTAAGGGGAAGGTGGAATAGTATAAAGCCAGATTAGTCGCCAAGGGTTATAGTAAAACTTATGGAATTGACTATGATGAGATTTTTGCTCCAGTGGCAAAGATGAACACAGTAAAGATGTTGGTTTCCTGTGCTGCAAACTTTGGGTGGAAATTGTACCAATTAGATGTCAAGACTGCCTTCTTACATGGTGACTTCCAGGAAGAGGTATACATGGAGATACCACCATGTTTTGGTACACAGAACAGACTACGGGGAAGGTATGTAGGCTGAAGAAATCCTTCTATGGACTGAAACAATAGCCGAGGGAATGGTCTGATAGGTTCAGACAAGTTGTTTGTGATATGGGGTATGGTCAATGTAACGGTAACCACACAGTGTTCTATGGACACTCTGATCGGAAGATCGCCATTCTTGCAGTTTATGTGGATGACATTATCATCACTGGAGATGAGGAAATAAAAAGATTGAAGGGGTGACTGAGCAAGGAGTTTGAGGTAAAGGACTTGGGCAACCTAAAATACTTCCTTGGCATATAAGTGGCCCAGACGGAGAAGAGAATATCTTTGTGCAAACGTAAAAAACCTTGGACCTCTTGAGTGACATGGGCATGATGGTATGTCGTGCAGCCCCTACTTCAGGAGTGGCCATCTTGACACAGTGCACAAAACCCTGAGATACTTGAAGGGGACTTCAGGAAAAAGGGTTGTACTTTGCAAAGAGTGGACATCTTGATGTGGATGGCTATAATGATTCTGATTGGGCCAGTTGTCAAGAGGTAGAAGATCAACATCAAGCTATTGTGTGTTTGTGGGAGGAAATTCAGTGTCGTGGAGAAGCAAGAAACAGACAGTTGTGTCTAGATCAACAGCAGAAGCTGGGTATAGAGCTTTATCTCAAGGGTTGAGTGAGATGCTCTGGGTGAAGAACCTTCTGAGAGAGTTGAAACTTCTGAGGAAGGAACCTTGAGAGTGTGGTGTGACAATCAGTCAGCTATAAGCATTGCCAATAACCCAGTTCAACATGATAGGACAAAACATGTGGAAATTGGTCGCTTCTTCATTAAGGAGAAAGTTGATGTTGGGATTATCAGCCTTACTCATGTCAGCTCTGGGCAGCAGATTGCAGATTGCATGACAAAGAGACTGCAAACAAAGGACCGTAACTTGGCATGTGACAAGATGGGGTTGATAGATA
>NC_041384.1:416451183-416458609 GCF_002162155.2 Triticum dicoccoides
GGGGGGGGTGTTGAACCAGTATGGGCTTGGCCCATCACCACTTAAGCCCATAAGGCCCAGTACAGATCTGTGACCTAGAAATGGAGGCGCTGCTGTCTGTGTGAGAGGGAGCGCCACACACAACAATTCACCCCAAGCCACTACACACAGAACCACGGGTACGTCTCTCCCTAGACTCAACAGTGGATGAATCAACCATCTAATTGTCACCCTAAGGTCAACATCAAACCCGTCCCTTATCACTCAGGGCCTCCTATCTTACCAAGTGGCAAAGTGTTAATCAGGTTTTGGTAACGGAGTGGATAAGGAGATAGAACAATGAAACAAAGACAAAAGGGACCAACATAATACTGCAATTAAGCACGTAAATCTGACCAAGTGACTTAGTATAGTTACCTTGGGAATGGACCTTGATGCTATAGTCTCACCAATGCCACGCAGTACCTGCATATGGTTTTCATATCAGAACGCGAGTTGAAGCCAAAAACATAAGGAATAGTAAAAGGCTCAAAGCCAAGCCTGGTCAATTAATTGTGCGCCTTAACGGACAGTACATGGTCAAACACAGGTCAAACCACTACTAACATGTAGAAGTCGTCAGAAGTATAGAATGAAGACATCTCATAATATGCTGAATTTTTTTAAATAAAATTGTACTTGTAAATTGTACAGTACAGCAGCAGGTATGGGTGGCGGGCCGTGCTTCCAGCCTATTGGACTTGTTGCCGTCCTAAGCAGTCTTAGGCTTCTAATCCAAAACTATTTACTTCTATCAATGCACTGAGACACAAAGTTTTTGTGTTTTCAAGAGAGAATTAATCGTAATTTTAAAGTAACACCAAAAGCAGACTGGTTACCAGTGATGGACAAACTGATGTAAATAGCGACCCCATCGCATATACAATGCAATCCACCTTACTTAGCTGCTCCAAAACTGTATGGTTAGCTTCAGGAAACACCTACGAAGTAAGGTCGGTATCACCAGTTAGCAGTTAAAAAAAGGACCTGGATATCCAGCGAGCATCAGATATTTAAGCACGGCAAACGATTTTCATGACATTTTATGTTCGCCGAGGATGGCAGGTTTAGTTGGCGAGCATGGAAAATCCGCCCCAGTTCATTTTTTGCCAGGAAATTGCCATGCTTGCAAACTAAATTTGTCATCCGCACGCCAATATATATTGCCATGAAAAACATTCGATTTGCCATGCCTAAAAAACTGATGTCAGTTTTTTAGCATTTCCGTAAAAAAAATGTAGATAATAAATATAAATTTCAGAGATCATGGTAGCATACCAATTTTACATGATAATGGGCAATTATACACCATTTAAGTCCATGATGTTTATTAAATACTGACACATATTAATACACAAAGGCTCTTCTTTCTTAAAAACATGAGGGGGGAAATGTCCAGCTCATTGTTTTCCAATTTTGCATCAATATTATATCTTTACTTTTAGATGACCTTACTGAGCAGACAGAGTACAGCTGTTATTTGTGAAGGATATATTAGTGCAGCACTGGAAAAGCATTACTCAATGGTGTGATGCTCGCATTGCTGTACTTTCAACCTTACATAGCATAGCGTGATTAACTGGGTAAGCATAAGCAACAGATATATATGTCACGGTATATCATCGTCATTTATAATATAAAATAAAATTTCATTAGATTAAGTTGACCTGTTGAATAATTTATTCTAGGAGGTAGTGATATTTATTAAATAAGATGACTAGAGTTTACCACCGTTCACTTGCTGTGAATAGACTGCAAGGAAGAGGCAGGTCTACCCTCTGAAGCACTGATGCGGCCAGACTTGGCGTATCCGCGTGCACGACGTGGTCGATATGCCGATACACACGATACACCTGTGATACGGGCATCCCTCGAGTATCGGTTTTCTTGAATTAAAAAGAAAAGAAAAATGCCGATACGGCCGCTGGGACGCCGTCGACACAGGGGACACGGGGATGAAATGAGAGCAGCCCGAGCGGTAGCTGGAGTCGCTTGCTGCACCATGGACCTTCATCGCCGCCCCGTGGACTCGCCTCGCCACCGCCTGGAGTCTTCTCCGCTGCCGCCGTCCGTGGCCAGCACGGTCTCCATCCCAATCCCTGCTTTCTCTGGTGTCTGGTCCTCCCGCACTTGCTGGTGCTGTGCTGCGTGCTTGATGTGTGTGTACTTGTTGCCGCGTGCTCTCGTACTTGCTGCCCCGTGTGTGCGTGTGTTGTGTACTTGCGTATGCTGGCCATTGGGTGCACCAGTGCTGGGCTGTTGTGCTCATGATGTTCTTGCATGCTGCTCGCCTGCTGATGTTGCTGCTAGGCAGTGAAAAGAGGCATGAAGGCAATAAATGGGATAGTATTTTCTATCTCATCTCACACATTCAATTATTCTGTTTTTACTGCATGGCATTTTATTAAATATATATATATATATACTCGCTGTATCGCCATATTGCTGTTTCTTGAAATTGCTGTATCCCATGTCCCCGTATCCGTATAGCCGTATCTGTGATGCTGTATCGGTGCTTCATAGGGTCTAACTAGTCAGGATAAATTTGATGTACTAAGTACTAACCTCATGCAATAGGTTGCAACCTTCACTTGACATGTAGAAGACGCGCTTGATGCTTGAAGGAAGTGCGGTGCATGAATTACAGTTCTTTCCAAAGAGAAAACAAGAAAATAAAAAGTTAAGATATTAGCAAGCATACGAGAAACCAGCAATTATGTACAGATAAAAGGAGGAAACGCAGAACACGAATATCACTTGAATGGGACAAAACCATGACATTTGCAAGAAACTGTAGTAAAAAGTAGCACTCAACATCACCGTGACAGTTTGGAGCCTTAACTTAAAATACTTGAATCCTTTTCTTCTGCCAACAATAATATTTTCCTTGGTATATTAGCAGAGGTAAAAAATAATCAAGGCTCAGCCACTTAAGGTGTATTTAAGAATATTTAAGCCAGTTGGCGCAAGTGAAGCACCAGCACCAGCACCAGCACCAGCACCAGCACCAGCACCAGCACCAGCACCAGCACCAACACCAACACCAACACCAACACCAGCACCACCACCACCACCACCAACAACAACAACAACAACAAAGCCTTTAGTCCCAAACAAGTTGAGGTAGGCTAGAGGTGAAACCCATAAGATCTCGCGACCAACTCATGGTGTGTGGTGCGGCGCTGAGAGCGTTACGCCCCAACGAAAATCTTTTGGGTTTCATCTCCATAAGAGTGGCTGAGTTTTTACGTTGGCTCGACAAGCCTATCACAATCCTCCTTCTTTACACGAGTGAATATACACATTCTACTATTTTAGGTGCTTCCTTTTTCCACTTTCACCTTTTTGTTTAGGTTGCGCTGGCTGTGGGGTGAGCTGTAGTTGAACAGACTGAATTTTATGGATGATGTTTCCAGTGGACCGATTGCAGTTGTCATTCCGAGAAGTTATTACCATGCAAAATCAGCTTCAGAATGTCCCACGCCATTACACACTTTATTAGGTGGAGAACTTGAAAAAGGTTCTGGTAAAATGACAGTATTTGGACAGAGAAAGTAAGTGTATTCACTGTATACTTCCATTTGTCCGAATGAACAGGATGTCTAATATACACTTAGTACCCCTCCACAGAACTTGAACAAGATGTCTACTTAATATCTCCACAGAACTTAAGTTAGGTATGAATAAAACATGAAACTGTTAAGTTCAGACAGTAAACCTTGTTATTGCAACAGAAATTCACAATAGATACTAAGTTTTTAAAATTTAGTGTGAAGGGACAGTGGCCACGAGGAACTTCAATGCTATGGTGAAGAAATATGAAGAAGAAAAAGGTTGAGATGATGCATGTCTGTCTCTTGAGATAAAAAAAGATTCCGCAAATACATGGAAGAGTGCACAGAAATTGGGCCGTGTTTGGCTGCTAACGATACAGCACCAAAGCCTGAAAATACCATGCTATTTAGTATTTAGAGTACCTTGTCAACTACTTCTCTACGGCCATTGCTTGGATGTGATATTTCATTTTGGCCTCGGATAATAGTTCCATCCTGAAAATACAAAAATATTCAGAAGGAATGTTCCATATTAATAAAAGAAGTAAGATAACACTTATTGTTTAGGAACCCTCGAGTTGAAGCTGACCCCCGCAACCCTCGAGCGCTCCCTCCTCTCCTCCTCCCCCTCCCCCTGCCGGTGCTCCCTGCCGGGCAAAGCCCTAGCGGATCCGGCAGCGGCGGGACTTCGCTCCCAGGCAGCCTCCCCACTCGAGCGTGGGGCTCGACGAAGCTGACGGAGCTGTGCTTCTCCGGGACTAGGGTTTTGCGACGGCGGCCCCAGATCCAGAGGGTCGGGCCTCTGGACCTGGCGTGGCGAGCACGCGGGCGGCACGGCGCAACCCTTTGGGGGCGCGGCTGCGGCTGCTAGGCTGTGCCCCAGCAGATCCAGGTGGCGGAGGCTGCGGGCCGCTGCGGCGGCGGCCATGGTCGGCGGCGGCAAGGTGCAGGTGGCAGGTCCCCACGACGGCGCCACTAGCCCTGCTCAACACGTCCCCCTGCAGTGGCTGGCCTTGTTTGGCAGCCATCCGGCGGCTGCTGCACTGCGCTGGCCGGTGCTTCCCTACATCGACGGTGACGATACGTGGTTTCCCTCTCGGTGCTGGTGGTCCTCTCCGGCGATCTGCTTCCCCGTCTCCTGTCTGCTCTGCTTCGGCAGTATTTGTGGTTCTGGTCTTGGGCCGGGGCGGGATCCCTGCGCGGCGATGGCCTGCGCTGACAACGGCGACACCTGAGGGTGCCGTTACCTCCATGGAGGCACTGCCATGGTCCGGACTGGACCCTCTCCTCAAGCACCGGGGGAAACCCTTGGTCCCGTTTACTGGACAAGGCAGCGCCGGCGTCTCAGCACAGTTTCCTTCTTGAAGGTGCTGCTTGGGTCGCACTTGGAGTCCCCGATGCAGCAGCTGGAGATGGTGGCCTCCCCGGTCTTTCCGGCGAGGCTTGCTGGTAATGCGATGCTGTGATGAGGGCTGCAACATAGAGCGTGGGCGCCCGGGGCGCAATGTACGCCGACGCCGGCATGTCCAAGACGATGGCTTCGCTACTTCTGGCTGGGTCCTGCCATCCACCTGCCGTCTCCTAGACACATATGGGTGGAAGGTACGTTGGCCCGGACAGACCTGGAGATGTGGTCTTCTTCGGAGGCGCCTGGCAACGGCTGTGACGCGGCCCTGAG
Source organism: Triticum dicoccoides (assembly GCF_002162155.2). Classification (NCBI taxonomy): domain Eukaryota; kingdom Viridiplantae; phylum Streptophyta; class Magnoliopsida; order Poales; family Poaceae; genus Triticum; species Triticum dicoccoides. The sequence goes on from NC_041384.1 coordinate 416,456,434, forward strand.
GCTCTGAGTCTAGCTGCCTCGCCATTCATGGTTGGAGGCTGGACAAGGCAAGACCTTTCGGCGTTGCGGTCTGTAGTTGGTAGCACCTCCTCACCTGCTTGTTTGGTGAGGATGATGGTGTGTGTGCGTGTGTCCCTCCTCCTGGGAGGTTGTACCTGTAGTGCTGTTCTCTTCCTGTTCAATGAAATGAAACGCAAACTCTTTTGCATTTTCTCGAAAAACACTTATTGTTTAGTATCACTGGATGTTCTATTCACAGGAGTGATGTTGAAAATGAAAACAATCCGCCAGTTTCCACATGCAAGAATGACTTTATTTTAAAAATAAAATTGAAGGGGCGCAGATAAATTGTCGCCAGCATGAGGGCAAGCAACAACTTGTATTGTGTGGAAGAAAACTTTGGTAGATTACCCATAATTCACACCCCAGAGTAAGCCTGTCATTTGTGGATATTACTGGAAGCACAAGACTTTCCGCAGGGATTTGTGACACACGTGAAAACAAAAAGATCGCAGCATCCAAAGACTGGAAGAATATGCGTGCGCCAGCAAAAAAGAAATTCCCAATGCTGCAAAAATATATGAAACAGCAGTCAGGGAAATAATTAGGCAAGCTGGGAGAAACAGCAGTCAAACGATGCTCCCAATCCACTAGTAAAATGTAAGGTCACAAGCAACATTAGGTTACGTTTATGTGCATCATACCATTAAATGTATACATCAGTTGTATGAGGCAAACAGCGGTTTCACGTGGAAGCACAATGCCAAGAATAATGATTTACTGCAAAATTTCACCTTAGAAGAATCACCTGCCATTGGTGAAGGAAAATGTTTCAACTGGTCGCCGAAGGATCTGCGGAGAAGAAATTATGTCACAAATACAACAGGAATACAGAAGGGGAGCCTTGGCGCAGTGGTAAAGCTGCTGCCTTGTGACCATGAGGTCATGGGTTCAAGTCCTGGAAACAGCCTCTTACAGAAATGTAGGGAAAGGCTGCGTACTATAGACCCAAAGTGGTCGGACCCTTCCCTGGACCCTGCGCAAGCGGGAGCTACATGCACCAGGTTGCCCTTTTTTTTAAATACAACAGGAATACATTGCAGTCACTAGCCTTATGAAAAAAATGTTTTTTTCACAAAAACAATATGCTTCATAAATATACTATAGAGGAGCACACCTCATTATGGAAGTAGACCAAAAATGCACGGATTGTTTCCCTGTAGGGACGAGAGACACCATCCCATAAAGAGTGTTCTCCTTCCACAATATGGTACCTATCAAATCAACAATTTAACATCACTTGGTCACACAGAGCAGGACAATAACTATAGCTATCCAGTAAGGAAGTATGAAAAACGGTATATTTTGATCAGCACTGCAGGGTTGCTACCACTCCAGCTTTGCTTCTGAAGGATCAAGAGGCAAACGGTGCCCAAGCAATCTCCGGACGGAGAGTGCTTCCAAAGTGCTTTCATCGGACAATCTCAAGCATCTTGATCTTATGTCACCCACAGCAGGTCCACCTAAGACATGAAGGCTAACGTTCAACAACAGAAAAGATTGGACTGTGATTGTTATGTTTAAATATATTATTTCAGGTTATAGAAGCAAACGAATGATGATGTAGGAAATTTGGACTTACCAAGAACACGAACAATCTCAGCTGTGCTTCCACCATCATCAGAAACTGGTAGGACATGCGCAACCCGGGTAGTCACTTTCTTCAACTCTTCTACGACGCCATTAAATGCTGTTCCACCTGGATCAAACCAAAAAGGTTATAACAATAATAGGTACTATAAGTTTTGGTCCTCATCCTGTAAGATGAGATGAGAGCCAGCCAGAAAAGAATCGAAACGGGCAGCTTAGAACATATGAAGGCTACCATTGCCAAGTGCTGTTTTAAAAAGTGAAATATCAGTATGTTACTGAAATTCCTCTGATTGATAGAAGACACCCAATAGAACTATTTGGACATGTTTTCTCGAATACAACTATTAACACAAAACACTTTTCTGTCTATGTGTATCCATGTCGTAAATGTGAAATAATGTCCATCGAACACTGTATGTTCAGAGACAACTTTGCTAGTCTCCCGACTCTCCCCGCAAACAGTAGTGAAGTATCCATGTCCAAAGTAGTAGTGCATACAAATATTGAAATATTAAGACATGAC
>NC_041384.1:416459041-416465771 GCF_002162155.2 Triticum dicoccoides
AATTGCAAACAGGTTCGCTCGCGGATTTTGCACCTATTCATCATAGGCACACCGCACACCGGTGGCACGGCGACCTGGAAATGGCGGTTGTCCTAGCCCGTCGAATCCCAACCAATTCACGCGTGTCGCCGAGTGCCACACGCCAGCGCGCGCTGAAAACGACCGCGTACCCCCACCGATTACGCCGCGCGCACACGCCACTGGCAACATCGCTCGTGAGAAGCGGAGAGTCACCTGAAAAGACGAGCAGGGACGGGGGAGCGGCGGCGGCATCGGCTCCGGTGGCGGCCATGGCGCGAGGGAGCCGGGAGGAGGAGGCGGCGGCGGCGGATCTCCCTGGTGCGCGGAGGCGGACCCGGAGGGAGCAGGTACCGGAAGAGGTGGCAGTGGCGGGGCCCGCGGTGGCCGCTGACGTGCGCGGCATTATATAGGGTGGGGTGGCGAGGAGCGGCATCGGGTGGACGCCTGGACGGAGGAAGCTGCAGCCGCGCCCGCAGCGCATCAAACAGCGAGCAACCGGAATCCGCGCGCTCCCTCCCTCTCTCCCTCTCGCCTGTCCGTGCATCCTCGTGCTCGCGCCACTCACTTACCTTTGCGGCCGTTCCGGGGATTGGGCGCGGTGACGTGGCAGCTGCACACTGGCCGTGAGACCGATCAACGGCCAGGATATGGGCTCTGGGCTTTCATGGTTTATGGGCTCAATGATACATGCCAATTTGGACTTTGAGCGGGTGCAAAAGTAGCACCGAGTGTGGATTTAGCACCAGGGCAACTAGTTAACGAGCGCTCCTTCGAGAGCCTTGCAATGATCAGCGCCATTTGACGCGCTCTCAGTCATTCGCCACGTGTCGCGCTCTGGGCGCTCCCTCCGGATTTTGTTTTTTATTTTATTTTTCTCACGCATTTTCGGCTTTTTAAATGGTTTTTTTCAGGGTTTTTTTGACGTTTTGGTATTCCAACGGTCTTCATTAGCTTTTCAATAAAAAAATTGAAAAAAAAATTATGCGAAAAAACGCGTTTACTTTTTTTCCCTTTCGCGAGAGTTACGGTTTTGCTTCCGCGAGAGACACGGTTTTGTTTTCGCGAGAGTCACGGCCGTGCCTCTCAAAAACGAAAAAAAACGTGTTTTTTGTTTTTTTTTAGCTTTCGCGAGAGTCATGGTTTTGCTTCCGCGAGAGGTATGAGTGTGCTTTCGCGAGAGTCACGACCGTGCCTCTCGGAAACGAGAAAAAAAACACGTTTTCTATTTTTTTTCTTTCGCGAGAGTCACGGCCGTGCCTCTCGGAAAGGAAAAATGTGTTTTCTGTTTTTTTTCTTTTGTGCATGGTTTTGCTTCCGCAAGAGGTACGGTTGTGATTTCACGAGAGTCACGGTCGTGCCTCCTCGAAACGGAACAAAAACGCGTTTTCTTTTTTCCCTTCTGCGAGAGTCACGATTTTGCTTCCGCGAGAGGCACGGGCGTGCCTCTTTCGGAAAGGGAAAAAACCTGTGCTTCCGGTTCGGTTTTTCGTCCGGTTTTTTCATGAAAAAAAAGTTTGTCAAAACCTATCAACATAGGGTCAAGTTTTGAAGATCTCGACGCGAGGAATCCAACGATGAAACCGGTTCGAGATTTGGACGCGCGGTTTGAGAGATAAAATATTTTGAATAAACAAATCTACGAAAAAAAGGAAACACTCCCAGGTTGCGACAAGTGGCGCGTTGCCAGGGGAATTAGAGTGATCTTTGCAAGGAATAGTCCTCAATTAGTGATTTCGATTTAGCACCTGCTCCTTTTAGTCCTAATTTGAGTGAAATCACTAATCAAAGAGTACTCCTTTGAAAGATTACTCCAACCTCTCCAGGTTGCGACAAGTGGCTAACCTGTGAATTTTCAATTTTTTCGTAGATTCGTTTATTCAAAACGTTTTATCTCTTAAATCGTGTGTCCAAATCTCGAACCATTTTCATCGTTGGATTCTTCATGTCAAGATCTTCAAAACTAGATTCTGTGTTAATAGGTTTTGACAAACTTTTTCCAAAAAAAGGATAAAAAAGCCGAACCAAGATCACGTTTTGTTTTCCTTTTCCGAAAGCCGTTTCCGAGAGGCACGGTCGTACCTCTCGCGGAAGCAAAACCATGCCTCTCACCGAAAAAAATGAAAACGCATTTTCCCGTTTTCAAGAGGCACGACCGTGCCTCTCGCGGAAGCAAAATCGTACCTATCACGAAATAAAGAAAAACAGAAAACGCATTTTTTCCGTTTCCGAAGGCATGGCTATGCCTCTCGTGAAAGCAAAATTGTGCCTCTCACGGAAAAAGAAAAAAAGAACGCGTTTTTTTCATTTTCAAGAGGCACAGTCATGCCTCTCGTAGAAGGAAAATTGTGCCTCTTACGGAAGAACAAAAGAAGAGAAAACGTGTTTTTTTTCGTTTCCGAGAGGCATGTTGCAGAAGCAAAACCATGCCTCTCGCGGAAAAAAAAAGAAAATGCGTTTTTTTTTCGTTTCTGAGAGGCACAGCCGTGCCTTTCGCGGAAACAAATATGTGTCTCTCGCGGAAGAAAATCCATGCCTCTCCAGGAAAAGAATAATTTTTTATCGAAAAGCTAAGAAAGACAGGTGGAAAATCGTAAAGTCGAAAAAACCATCTAAAAATCAAAAATGCGTATGAAAATAGAAAAACAAAATATGAAGGGAGCGCTCACAGCGCGCCAAGTGGCGCGCTCTCAGCCCACCCCGTGTGATCGTTGGGGAGGCTCCCGAAGGAGCGTTCCTCAACTAGTTGCTCTCCGGATCCTATTTAGCGCTTCACATTTAATAGGAAAGAAGTTTCACCTCGGAGTAGCTTCTCCATGCACGGAAAATATCTAAGGAACCCGACAACTTGATCTAGATTGGGGTCGATAGATTTTATTGTCAAGATCTTCACTGTGCATACAGACTGGGTCAAACTTGTGGGGATCCTTTTTTGGATGACAGTCAAGCATACATCAAGAAAAAAAATTAAAATGTGAATTTCAAGAAGAAGAAGAAGAGTGTTGTACTTGAATGATTATGGATGCAATAACAAGTTCGAATAATTTGGCAGATGAGTAGGCCAACACTATCAATTTCAGCACGTCAATGACCCTGATTTTTGTTGGACCTTCTAGATCAGATACAAGCAATCTCTCAAGGAAAGGAGTATTCTCAATGACCATATCGTGAAACAACTCAATTGATCTCTTCCCAAGTATCATCTTGTTGCGGGGCTAGCAAGATACATAAATCCATCAGAGATTCGTTGAGGCGATGTGGAGGCTAATGAACTCGTGGATCTGTTGAAGACAAAGGTACTCGAGCGTCGTACAGTCATGGAGCAGGTGCTCCATAGCCTCCTTGAGATGCCAATGTCGAAGACGTTGAGTTGCTTGAGTTGAGAGAGAAGATGAGCGAGCGCGGCATTAATCTGGGGAAAATAGCAGGAGCTGAACCTAGCGCGGCACAGCGTTGGCACAAGGTGGAGCGCTGATGGCGGCAGAGAGCGACATCGTCCACTTTCAAACCTGAGCTCCTCGAGCTGATCTAGGGTGGGGGATAAAAATCACTCGTCGAAATTGGCTTGGACCTTACAGTTGGTATTGAATATGCGGATGTCAGGGCGTCTGGCTAGCCCAGGGTGCGATGCAAGGATCTTGGAGATTAAAGCCATGTGTTTGCAATCCCCATCGCAGTTATCGACGGTGAGATTGAGGGGGACGCAGCCCAGAGGGGGCGCCATCGCCGGGAGAGCAGGGTGGTCCGCACGCCAGATTTGGTGGGGGCGATGATGATGAGCATCATGTCGTCGGGGAGACTGTTGATGAAGTCCACGCTCGTTGGATGCGGTTTTGGCTCGAGCCGCCTCCGTCTGTTGGCCGTCTTGTCGTCCATCGCAGCCAATGTACACGTATGCTGGTGTGTATTGTGTGTTGGGTGTGCACGAGTGCGTCCATGCGTGCATGCGGCGCAGTGGTGTATGTGCGTTGTCGTAATGTGTGTATTAACATGGAAGAAGTGTGCACTTAATTTAGTAGCGTGTGGGGTGCTATGGCAAGTGGTTTCTAGTTTGTTTATCTCACCCTATGGCAGATGGGCCTCTAGCTTATTTATTTTCACCCACTGCCACATGGGCCAGCACACCCAGATAGAGAACACAAGCTGACAAGGCACCATGTAGACTGGTTGACGAGACAACTAAATAGTATACAGAGCGATACGCTAAGCCAGTGACCATATAATCCCTCGGTAAAGAGAGATCGAGTGAGAGGGTAGGCCCGTGAGAGAGATAGAGAGAAAGAGATATTCCCTCCATTCGATAATGTAGTGCCTATAATTTTTTGAAAAGTCAAACTTTTAAAACTCGGAACAAGTTTATAGAGAAATTGCTTATATACAATACCAAAGATATATGATACGAAACTACATCTTGTGATGAATCTAATGATCGTTCCAAATGTAAATATTTTTTCTTCACATATACCTGATCAAACTTTTGTGAGGTTTGACTTTTCAAAACATCCATATGTTATGGACATGGAAGAGTACCTAACTAGAGAGAGATCAAGTGTGTGTGAAATAGAAATAGTGAGTGTGCAAAAAGTGTGTGTGTGTGTGTGTGAAAGGGAAATGGACAACACACGATAACATAGAGAAAAAGTGTGTGTGTGTGTGTGTGTCTTATACAAACATATCACATGTGCATCTACGAGAGTGGAAGCAAGGTGTGAAGATAGTGTGTGGTTGTTTGCAATAGAGAGAGAAAGACCCCTAGCACATGGCCAAGAGAGGTCTGGCAAACAAGGGAGAGAGGTCGAGAGAGACATATGCAGAAAATCCAGATATGGGAAGGGAGAGAGTGTGTGTTTGTGATAGAGAGATCCCCTCAAGATCATGAGGGGACTATATGGGTGGGAGATCGAGTGACAAGGTGTGCGCGCTATAGAAAGATACCCCAAGAGAGATCGAGATAGACCTAGGGATGGAAGGAGACAATACGTGTGTTTGTGATGGATAGTGAGAGATAGTCATACCTAGGGGAGTGCATGTTCCTATAATGGAGTGGGAGATGATGGTACTTACGAGGGGTGTGTGTGAGATAGCGAGAGAACAAGGGGGAGAGTGTTAGATGGGTTTATCTAGTGCAAGCGAGATATGTGTATGTGTGGCCTAGGGAATATAAAGTTTGAGAGAGAAAGAGGAGCCCTGATACGGCTGAGTGGTACGTGAGAGAGTTGAGAAAGAGAAAGAGATACTCCCTCTGTTCGATAATATAGTGCATATAGATTTTTTAAAGTCAAACTTTGGAAAAATTGACCAAGTTTATAGAGAAAATTATTTATATCTACAATACTAAAGATACATCATATGAAACTACATCTTGTGATGAACCTAATGATATATGTTTGTTGTTCTAGATGTAAATGTTTTTCTCCACATCCTGGTCAAACTTTGTGAGGTTTGACTTTCAAAAAATCTATATGCTATGGACCGAAGAGAGTACCTAAGTCAAGAGATATCAAGTGTGTGTGAAGGAGAAAGAGTGAGTGTGCAAAAAGAGTGTGTGTGTGTGTGTGAAAGAGAAAGGGACGTCAGGCGATAAAATAGAGAGAAAGTGTGCGTGTCTTATGCAAACATATCACGCATGCATCTCCGAGAGAGAAAGCGAGGTGAGATACACGGAGATAGCCAGTGTGTGGTTGTTTGCAACGGAGAGAGAGACCCCTATAGCACGTGTCCAATAGAGGTATGGCCAACAAGGGACAGAGGACGAGAGGGACATATGGAGAAAATGGAGGCATGTGGAGGGAGAGAGGGTGTGTTTGTGATAGAGAGATCCCCTCAAAATCGTGAGGGGACTATATGGGTGGGAGATCGAGAGATGAGGTGTGTATGCAATAGAAAGATGCCCCAGGAGAGATCGGAATAGACCCGGTGAGGGAAAGAGGCGATGCATGTGTTTGTGATGAAGAGCGAGAGATAGTCATATGGCTAGGGGGGTTGCGTGTGCCTATAATGAAGTGAGAGATAGTCGTACTTAGCTAGACGGGAGATTGTGTGTGTGTGTGTGAGAGAGAGGGAGAGAGAGAGAATGAGGGAGAGAGAGTTTTAGATGGGTCTATCTAGTGTGGGTGAGATATGTGTATGTGTGACCTAGGGAGATAGAAAGTGAGACAGAGAGAGACAGGGAAGAGCCCCGAGACGACGGACTGGTGCGTGAGAGAGTTACGGACAACGAGTGAGAGAATTTATGTGCGTATGTGTTGGGAAACGTTGCATGGAAAACAAAAAATTTCTACGCACACGCGATGATCTATCCATGGAGATGCATAGCAACGAGGGGGAGAGTGTGTCTACGTACCCTTGTAGCCAGTAAGCGGAAGCGTTTGACAACGCAGTTGGTGTAGTCGAACTTCTTCTAGCTTCGACCGGTCAAGTACCGAACGTACGAGACCTCTGAGTTCTGCACACGTTCAGCTCGATGAAGTCCATCGCCTTCTTGATCCAGCAAGTTGTCGAGGTAGTAGATGAGTTCCGTCAGCACGACGACGTGGTGACGGTGATGGTGAAGTGATTTGCGCATGGCTTGGCCTAAGCACTACGAAGATATGATCGTGGGAGTAAACGGTGGAGGGGGCGCCGCACACGGCTAGGCAATTCTCTGAGGTGTGCTAGGGGTGCCCCCCATATATATATATATATATATATATATATATATATATATGTGTGT